>NC_046156.1:397907-455187 GCF_011064425.1 Rattus rattus
TCGGCGGGGAATCATTTTTTTTTTTTTTTTTTTTTTTTTTTTTTTTTTTTTTTTTTTTTTTTTTTTTTTTTTTTTTTTTTTTTTTTTTTTTTTTTTTTTTTTTTTTTTTTTTTTTTTTTTTTTTTTTTTTTTTTTTTTTTTTTTTTTTTTTTTTTTTTTTTTTTTTTTTTTTTTTTTTTTTTTTTTTTTTTTTTTTTTTTTTTTTTTTTTTTTTTTTTTTTTTTTTTTTTTTTTTTTTTTTTTTTTTTTTTTTTTTTTTTTTTTTTTTTTTTTTTTTTTTTTTTTTTTTTTTTTTTTTTTTTTTTTTTTTTTTTTTTTTTTTTTTTTTTTTTTTTTTTTTTTTTTTTTTTTTTTTTTTTTTTTTTTTTTTTTTTTTTTTTTTTTTTTTTTTTTTTTTTTTTTTTTTTTTTTTTTTTTTTTTTTTTTTTTTTTTTTTTTTTTTTTTTTTTTTTTTTTTTTTTTTTTTTTTTTTTTTTTTTTTTTTTTTTTTTTTTTTTTTTTTTTTTTTTTTTTTTTTTTTTTTTTTTTTTTTTTTTTTTTTTTTTTTTTTTTTTTTTTTTTTTTTTTTTTTTTTTTTTTTTTTTTTTTTTTTTTTTTTTTTTTTTTTTTTTTTTTTTTTTTTTTTTTTTTTTTTTTTTTTTTTTTTTTTTTTTTTTTTTTTTTTTTTTTTTTTTTTTTTTTTTTTTTTTTTTTTTTTTTTTTTTTTTTTTTTTTTTTTTTTTTTTTTTTTTTTTTTTTTTTTTTTTTTTTTTTTTTTTTTTTTTTTTTTTTTTTTTTTTTTTTTTTTTTTTTTTTTTTTTTTTTTTTTTTTTTTTTTTTTTTTTTTTTTTTTTTTTTTTTTTTTTTTTTTTTTTTTTTTTTTTTTTTTTTTTTTTTTTTTTTTTTTTTTTTTTTTTTTTTTTTTTTTTTTTTTTTTTTTTTTTTTTTTTTTTTTTTTTTTTTTTTTTTTTTTTTTTTTTTTTTGTAACTTTCAGCGCCTTCAAATCCAGTTCAAATCTCCCACTTCGTATCTCTCTGTTCTTCCATTCTGCCATTTTAGCCGCTATGAACATAAGTGAGCATGTCCTGTTACCTGTCTTTGAACATGTTCAGAGTATTGTTGGTCGTTAGCTGTCCCACTTCTGAGGAAACTCTCACACTTTGATTTTGATTTTATTCTATCAGCTGATACCCTTTTGTTTAACTCAGTCCCCGACTTCCACACATGTCCACTTGATCCCACCACAGCCTGCACCTCAATTTTCTGCTCATCCAGTCAGCCTGAGCCCACACCTCACCTCATCCCCGATCCCACGCACTTCCTGAGCTGGTTTATACTGACACCACGAACTCCTGCACGAGTTTGATCCCCGGGACAAAGCTCACTTGATCATGAACGATCTCGATTCTCGATCTCAGCCTGCGTAATTTTACGAGGAATCAGTCCTCAGTTGAATCATAGCAACCTTCCGGGTTCATTCTTGCAACAGTCTCTGGCCCAGACTCTCAACGACTGTCTTCATCTGTACACGAATGTATTTACTCATCCGATCTCATTTCAGTTTCATACCGGTATCCATCCAGAAAATGACTTCCTGCATCTCAGCTCCACTCAGCTCTCAAACATGCATTCTCCACCAGTCTGCTTTCGACTTTGCACTCTGCTCTTTACCACCTGTCCCAGCCTGACTGACATCATCCACCTTGCTCACTGTCTCCAGTGCTTTATGCGTCGCCCGTTACCATGCGCCTTTGTCTTCGAGACACATGAGTCTTCAGCAGCAAGTCTTGAACAGCCTCTGTCCTTCCCACTCTGTTTTGTCTGTTTTCTGTCCCATAATGTAGTTTCACTGTCTTTGCTTTGATCCTGTCCTTCATCTGTCAGCCTCCAGATAGTCTCTGCATACCAAAGTGTGGTCCTGTTTACTCATTCAGTCTGTTATCTCATGCCTTTTACTCACACGCTAAGAAATATTAGTGAACAGTGATTGCTGTTTCAAACATTTTGCTGTAGCGTACTAACAGGTGGCCTCATTCTTGGTTTGTCAGGCGGGGCTCTCCTGTTGGAGTTTCATCACGCTTGAAGCGATTGACTTCAGGAACTGTGCAATTTGATTTGTCATGAATGCCTGCTCTTCATCTCATGGTACCAGAGTTTGTTGATATGTTCTTTCATATTTTCATTGGAAGTCTGGTACTCAGGTCCTCAGCTCTGATCTCACGATTTCTGTTTTGCACTGGTTTCGATGACAGAGTGAACTTTTCTGGCCGAACAGCTCCTTGTGGTTCATGGTCTCAGTTTCATACCTTGCAGCTTGTCAGCCTGTTGGGATCATCTGTCTCATCCTGCACTGTCCTGACGTTTGCCAGAGCTTGTTTTCACTTTCAGTTGCGTCAATGTTTCATGGTGCCCCGAGATCTGCTTCTGTCCTCAGAGTTCTTGTTGGCCTGTTCATGGCCTCAGATTCTTCCCAGCCTTTGATCCCACAGTCAGTTCTTCTCGTGACTTCTCCTGTCTCATCTTGTCCTGACCAGTCTGCCCCTGCATCCTCCACCATGTCTGCGCCGTCTCATCCTCCAGTCCTCCCTTCACCAAATCCTGCTTCCATCGCCTGCCCGACCTCATCTCTGTAGCCTGGGATGTTCTTGTCTGCCCGCCATTCGATCCTTTCAAGTGAGTCTCAAGGCTTGTGCCTTCAAGGGTTGTGACGTTCAGCCAGCAGATGGAAGACACCTCGAGTTAGGTTCAGTAAAAATTGAGATCATCCCTCTGCTTTAGACTTGATGCAAACCTCAGCCACACCTTTCAAATTTGTCCATGGTTCTCAGTCACCTTTGCCCACACCTGGAAGAGGGCTCAGCCCTTGAGTACTCCTGATTTTCTGTCCAGCCTGACGTGTCCTTTCATCCAAACATCTGTTCAACACACCGACTTCAGCATCTTGCTCACTTCACTCACGTCCACCAATCCTAGATTCTCAACTTTGCACCTCTGAAACTGAACACACCCCAAATGCAGATTCTGTTCAGAGTTCATTCAGTGTTGCTTCATAGTTCCGTCCAGCTCATCTCAGTCCAGAGACTGCAATCAAGACCTGATCACAAAACCCCACTTCTCAGTCCCCACCCATTCTCAAGACCTTCTCACAGACGCCCACACCTACAGTCTGTTCAGTCCATCACATCCTCCTTCACCCTTTGTTCTCTCTGAATGTTTTAAACAGCTTTCTTGAACATTTTCCCAAAGTTACTAAAATGAAGAAATCATTCTGTTTTAAAATGTTCAAGGACTCCTGTTCAGCTCACATAATCCTTTCATGAGTCTAAAATCCATTCCCTTTCATGGAAAAATGCACCTCATCTGGTATCTCACCTAAACACTTTCAGGCATGGGCCTGCGGTTGAAATGTCACCAGATCATTTGCCTTGCTGTCAAGAGCCTGAAGTTTTCATATCAACTTTCATGTTGTCATTTGTCCTTCCATTTCATAAATTTTCTCTTGCTAATCTGATGTTTCCTGTCAGTTCACCAACCCTAAGTTTCTTTTGAAACCACTTCGAGAAAACTCAACTGTTAATGTCATTTAAATTATTCTGATTATGATAGTCGATTACTGATCTCCTGGTTTCAAATGGGATTGCAAGACTTGTTTTCTTTCGTTTCGTTTCAGTATGTTTTCAGAACATAGTTAAATAGTGTTCTTTCGTTGATGCACATCTTCATTCTATTGCACGCTTTCATTTTCTGATTTAACTTTACATAACGCAATTTTACTGTCATTTTGTAGTGACTACTGTTCTGACTCTTGAAAGAAATTTCAACTTACTTTACCTTCTCAAATGTGTATCAGGACGTATACTGAATACCACATTTTCATTCTCCCTGTCCTTTTGTCTTGATTGAAAAATATTTATGATGTTTTGTTGATGAAGAACATGGCAGATGAAAAATTAGAATGTAAACTCTTTCCATTCTCACGACTTTGAATGGTTTCCCGTTATATGTTCTTCCTCAGCTCTTGTCAGACCCGCTTTCCAGGCGCCCTGTCCCCACACCCACACTGACTCCATCCACCTTCCTCACTCTTCTCCTGGTCCGTCTCTCACCTTCCCGGATTTCCATGTCTTCGATCTGGGTCGATATCTTCTGCCCTGCATTCTCTCTATCTCTGTATTCAGCTGGTCTGGTTCTCGTCCTTTCCTGGTTTTCATATCCAGGTCACTTCCTGTGCCTCACTTGTTCTTCATTTCCCACCTTCAGAGATTTTGTGACCTCTGTTTCACTGTTCATTTTACCTGCTTCTTCATGAGCTCTCTGTCTCTTCGAAGTCCTCCAGCATCACGATCAACGATTTCAGATCCGTTTTTCCTGGTGCTCTGGGCTCACGCCTGGCTCGTATTCCTGTTCTGCCACTCTCCCGGCGTCTCTGACTATGGCTGGGATTCCCAGCCTGCAGTCAGACTCACCTTTCCTGTTTTCTTTCAATCACCCTGGGAACAGTGTCTCTGTTTTTCTGCTCATTGTCTCAGTTAAAGTTCCTGTGATCAGTCCCAGTCTGCAGCTGTCGCCTGAGCAGAAAGTTGGTCTTGTCCTCATGCAGCCAGCCTTCCTGCAGGGCAAGCAACTGTGAGTGGCCTGAGCTCAGGAGTGCCTCGCGCACGGGAACTCTCTGGAGTCAGAATGGCAGTGTCTCTGCCCAGGCATGCCCTCCAGGCTTCAGCCTCATCGCAGGTTTCAGGCAGAGAGCTGTTGATCGAACCTTCAACTGGGCAGTTCGACTGCAGATCTGTCGGCTCAGTTCTGTCTGGTTCAGACTACAGTTTTCCGTCGGGATGCAAGCAGGGTGGCCTGCAACCAGACTGTCCACTGTCCTGAGTCCAGGGCCCAGACTTTCCTCCAGGTGTCCTGTCCCAGCCCACACAGCCTTCTGCCTGTTCTGTCCCTTCATAAAAACTAATAAATGTCTTTTGTTATAGAATTGCATCCACATTTCCATCCTGTTCCAGATGCTCTTCCACTGTCCTTCTGACTCTTTCAATTTCACAAACTCATCTCACCTGTCATGCACAGCCTGATAACTCTTTATCGATTCTCAATTTTGAATCAGATAACGTTAACCATAAACCAAACTCTCAGCATCAGTTTACAACTGTGATGTAAGATATGTCAGTCTCAACTTCATCCCACACACACACACACACACACACGGATTCTCTGCTATTGTCTCAGAATTGAAATGCTTTTCCAAGGACTCTCAACTGCACACAAAATTTTAAATATTCATGTTCCAATATTTATAAAGAAACACACAAAAAGCTGAAACACATCCCACACTCTGCATCTAAACACAGAAATAGAAAGCCTACAGAAGAAGAAAATAACAAATTTCTGGGCTGTAATCAATTTCAAACAATGGCTGATACATACTAACTCTCAAATGATTCAATAAATACCAACAACAGCAAATATCTGGCGTAATTTCAACACCAATCATCAGCGAAAGAGTCCATCCAACACACAAGTTAAAATCAACAGCCTGACTCCCACGTTCAAAACATGTACACCAGGAGTTGACCAACAAATCAAATAACACTGTACTCAACAGTTTCAATGCATTGAGAAATACATCCTTGGGAAATGCAATTGCACTCTCACACCATCACACACAACAACACCTCACTCATAGCCATTCAAATCACAAAATGTTTACTAAAACTGCACCAGCTGCCGAGCAGCCTTCACTCTGTACAATGCGGCCACACTCTGCACCTTCCCACACTGTCCTTCCTCACCGATCTGGATCCTCCTGGACATCTCTGACTAAACGTGGCAGTCCCTATTTGACACGATAAATCTTGGCTAAACATTATATTCTGTAACTTCGACACTGCCTGTTTCAGTTCAGCCTCCCCACCATCTCAAATTTGACTAAATGCATTCTGTCAAGAATCAACTGTCAGTCTGACTTTGCTGCAGTTCTCACGAGAAACAGCTGCTTCGAGACTGCCTGCCTGCTTCCTTCTTCCTTCCCGGCTCAGCCATTCTCAGCTGCTGCTTCCTCAAATGATTTTTCTCTCTTCTTTCTTTTTACACCAGAACAAGTGAAATGTCAGCATGGCCACTGTTATAGTTCCGCCAGAAAGCACCTTTCTGCCTCTGAAAGCAACAACAAAGCCATGACACGGTGATTAGCCAGCCTCTGCAGCTTCCCAGAGAGCCCCCTCCAGCCCACCTCGTTCGTCTGTCAGGCAGTCCTGCCTTGCAGAGCATCTGGCAACACTGGCACCTGGGTCACGTTCTGCAATCCGATACCACGCAACTGCCCTTTTCCTGCTGTGCTCAGTCACACCATCACACAGAAGTTCTTCTGGGAACCAAAATCAAACCTTCTGGTTAGATCTTCCTGGTGCCACCTCTGGTCCCCGTCTGTAACTCAACAGCCTGGGCCGAGTCTCTGAAAGGTTTCCCTAACTGCCTCAAAATAAAATAAAGATTTGTATATATCAAGTAAATGTCAGTTCTTAAATCTATGACATTCTGAATTCTTGACTGTGAATGTCTAAAGTTATTACAATTATTGACAAGATTATCATCTTCACTTTAACACTTGTCCCACGAGTCCGCCAAACCTCACGACGGCCACTGAGCTCTTCCCGCCCACACGCACAGACCTTGAGCCCACCACTGACCATCCATTCACTCTGCCCCCTTCACCCCAGGCATCCACAGAAAATTCTCACTCACACCATCCTCCACCTCAGCCACCAAACACCTCACCATAGAAAAACAACTCTGCTCAAGGTCATCCTGAACACGCCCACACTCCACCAAATGAATCCCAGTCCTCAGCTCTCAAAGATCAATTTCACCTGGTTTCTCCAAAAATAAGCCTTAACATCCACACCTGTCAGCCCAGGCTCCACCATCTTCTCCAGTGAACTCTGTGTTCATAAAACATTCAAATTCAGTTCTTCCTGCGATGAACTATTCGTTATCTGCTCTGATATACAAAGAAGACTGTTTTTCTTCCATCGCCAGTTCACAGACTGTGTCTCCACATCCTGGTCCAGTCCTGTGAACAGCCACTGGTCTCATGCCCTTCACCTCCCAACCTTTCTCCACACTGGCTTTCAGCTTCCCACCCAGGCCTTCACCTTCCTGCCTTCAAGAACCTGCCCACACGGCTCTGCCACGGCTTGCCAGCGACCCAGCTCACAGAGCTCCCACCTGCCTGCGGTCAGGAGTTCTGAGCCTCAACCCCAGTGCACCTCTGTCGGGAGTGTAATGACTATTCAAATGTCACTCCCACCACCACAGATGGCTGCTTCCCACTGCAAACAATCTCCTCTCAAGATCACAGCTCAACTCACATTCACACCACCTGAAGAGTCAATTGATGGCATTCATATTTTAGACAAACTTATATTTTGTTATCATGGTTATTGCCTGGCTAACACAAAGGAAAACTCAAAAAAGACACCACCATGTTCCACCTCACACGGCTCTCACATCTTCCAGCTCTCTCCACTCACATCTCACTTTCACAGTTCTCAGCTTGAGGTCCGAACACCTGTATTTGCTGAGGGAGGAGATGTTCTGCACGAACCTGGGCTGTAGAAGATGCAGGCCCTGTCAGTGCCTAGGGGACCACATGCCCAGCACATTCTCCTCTCGAGGTCTCATCCCCGATGCCTCAGGCCTCCCCGTCTCCACACACTGTCAAACTTTCACAGCAACACTTTGGGAAAGTTCTTCCTGATGCTTCCTCCTGGAGTCTCTTGAGCTCAGTCAGCTCACCATTTTTCCCAGCTCAACTCATTTTCTGTCCTCGAATTGTCTAGTCTCTGGTTTGAGAACTCGTCTGTCACGATCTTTGATGTCCCATATCTTTGAACCAAACAGAATGAGAATAATTTTGAAAACCAGCTTTCAGTTGAAGATCAACATTTGATAAATCCAACCCCTCTACCTTCCAGGACTTTTTATCCTTGAAGGGAGTTGAATTTTGTCAAATGTTTTCTTTCTTTGTTTGGTCTTTGTGTGGTTTAGGTATAAACATAATGTAGCTTCAAAGAAGTAATTGGGTAGGGCACCTTCTGTTTATATTTTGTGGAATAGTTTGGACAGTATTAATATGAGGTCTTCTCTGAAGGTCTGATAGAATTCTGCACTAAACCCATCAGATCCTGGACCTTTTTGGTTGGGAGACTTTTAATAACTGCTGTTTCTTCAGGAGTTATTGGATTGTTAGGTAGTTTATCTGATCCTGATTTAACTTTGGTACTTGGTATTCTCTAGAAAATCTTCCATTTCATCCAGTTTTTCTAGTGTTCTTGAATATAGGCTTTTGTAGTAGGATCTGATGATTTTTGAATTTCCTCAGATTCTGTTGTTTGTCTCCCTTTTTATTTCTGATTGTGTTGATTTGGGTACTCTTTCTGTACCCTCTGGTTAGTCTGACTAAGTGTTTATCTATTTCGTTGATTTTTGTCAAAGAACCAGTTCCTGGTTTTATTGATTCTTTGTATAGTCCTTTCTGTTTCTACTTGGTTGATTTCAGCCCTGAGTTTGATTATCTCCTTCCTCTACTCCTCTTCGATGTATTTGCTTCTTTTTGATCTAGGGCTTTTAGGTGTGTTGTCAAGCTACTAGTGTATGCTCTCTCCTGTTTCTTTTTGGAGGCAGTCAGAGGTATGAGTTTTCCTCTTGGCACTGTTTCCATTGTGTCACATAAGTTTGTGTATGCTGTGCCTTCATTTTCAGTAAATTCTAAAAATTCTTTAATTTCTTTCTTCATTCCTTCTTTGACCAAGTTCTCATTGAGTAGAGCATTGTCTAACTTCTAAGTATATGTGGACTTTCTCTCCTTATTGTTGTTGTTGAAGACCAGACTTAGTCTGTGGTGATTTTCTAGGATGCATGGGATTATTTTATCTGTCAAGGACTGCTTTGGACTGATTATGTGGTCAACTTTGGAGAAGGTACCATGAGTTCCTGTGAAGAATGTATATCCTTTGGTTTTAGGATGAAATGTTCTATAAATATCTATTAAGTCAATTTGATTCATCACTTCTGTTAGTTTCTTTATGTCTCTGTTTAATTTCTTTCCCCCAAGCTTTTCTTTCCTATATAAACTATTGATTTTTGCCATGTACTCTCACAGCTCTTTAGATCCCTCTTGGGCTCTTCAACCATGATACTTCTCTTACTTCACTTATTCTCTTCTCTTTCTTTCCTCTCTTGCTCTTATCTCCACAGGTACTCTCATAGCTTAGTTCAATATGGACACTTCCAGATGCTTCTGTATGTTTTCTCTCTTGTATCTATAATAAAACCCCTTTCAGTTGAATCTTGGAGAGGTCATGTCTTTAATTTCTTTTAGTCATGAGCCTTTCCACTCTCAAAGCTTATGCCTATCGACATGCTTCCTTATAAAAAGCCATACCTTCTAAAGTCTGCAAAGAGACGCATCAATGGAGACCATGTGTTCAAAAGTGTCTGAGAATATGGAGGGCGTCTCACTCAAGCAACCACATTTTACTTCAGGTACACACACACACATTCATAACATATAATAATACAAAATGCACTTATTCTTACCATAAAAACTTTTGTAGTCTTTCAAAATCACAAAACTATTTAAAACTCCAAAATCTAATGTCTCTTTTGACTCAAGGCAATCTCTTAAATCTGCTATATGTATATGCTTGAGGAATCAAGGAAAAATGAAAATACTTCCAATACACAATGGTAACAAATAGATATTATAATTCCAGAAGGGAAGAGTTGGAGCATTATGAGGAAATGTTGGAGCAAAGCAAGATCAAGATTGTTTCAAAAAAATGAGAATCCCTGCAGCTCCTTGTCTTTGTCAACAGACTTAAGAGGTTCTGTCTTTGTAGATTTCCTGACTGAAATAAAATTCTTTTTCTGAGGGTAGTGTCATAGTATTCAACTCTGCTCTCCTTAGCAAATATTACACAGCTCTGGAGCTTCTAGCATCTTGGAGTTTCCAAATATTATCTTGACTTTATTGTCAGAGCTGCACAAAATTACTTCTTTGGGCCTTCATACAGGGACATCCCTAAGGTCAGTGTGTTTAGCAGATACAATTTGCAGGTATCTGAGCAACTCTGACCTGGCTGGAGTGGCCAAAGAGTCTTGTTTTCTGAAGGGGATAGATAGTCAACTTTCCATGGCTGGCCACTGCTTCTCTTGAGCAGTGAGACACTACATGGCAGGCTGGTGAGAGTAGAAAAGGGGAGTCAGATAAGGAGGAGCTGCAAGGTTGCTTCCAAGGCTGCTGTGGAGTCAGTACAGTAAGGCAGGATGCTACTCAAACCCAGAGGCTAGGAGCCAAGGTTCGGGACACAGAGAAGTGCCCAGAGTAGGTTGGCGCTAGGAGCAAATGTTGGAAAGTGACTGTGGTAGGCTCAAGGAGATCCCAGGAGGGAAAGCATCAGAAGAGAACTTGCTTTCCCCAAAGTGTTATATACAGATATTAAATGACAAAAGTTCTTAGACAATCTTTGATGAAATAACTTTTGTACTTTATTACTTGTGAACAGTGCAGGGTCTTATATACGTTTTGGGGTGGGCTGGGGTCTAAAAGCAGATGCTTTCTGTTGACTTGGTCTGAGATGTTAAGGATGCTTCTTCTGCATGTGAAGAGGCTTCTGGCCCTGCCCCTCTTCACCTATTGTCACTGACATGTGGTGCCATGGTCACATGTTCCAGAACATGAATCTGGTTGGTAGTAGGTGAAATGCCTACTGTCCTCAGATTTGGTCCACTGTCCCACAACTTCTTCTTTTCTCTTGTTTATAAAAAAGAGGTGTCACCAAAATAACTGTTTGCTATGTTGGGAACAGTTTGATATTGAACCAAGACCTGAGTAGTAGTGATCTTTGAAATGGTACTCATCTGCTGCTTTAGAAATTGGATGAGGCAAGATACCAAAAGAAGCAAAGCTCCAATGGCTAGTATGGAGCCAAGGAGAGGAAGAAGTCAAATTACCAAAGGGTTAGAGTATCAAGGGGTTAGAGTTTCAAGGGAAGGTGTGCTGGAAGAATAGCATGCTTGAAGATTCCCCTAGAGCACTTTGAGCATTTGTACATCTTGTTCTACCAGCCCAGGTTCATTGATACAGAACAAATATTCCTCCCTCAGCAAAATACAGGTCCTTCCATGTTCAGCTAATTCAGGACCCTCAAGCTTTGGAGAATATCTCCTGCTAAGGAGGTTATCAGGCTTGAAGGAACTCATGTACGTCTGCAATGGAGGCCTTTGCCTGTTCAAGCTTGTCCTGGATACTGCTAGTCAGATGTTGTGAAGGGCACAATGACCTGGGACACAGTCACTACAACATGAATTTCCTTCCATAAGATCTTATTGTTCCCCTGGACAAAGTGCTTCCTCTGCCTCCTCCTCTTCATCTGTTTTTGATCTGCCAGCTAAAGGGATACCATCTTCTTGGTTGGTGGAATGGTATTGGACATTTCTGTTTGGGAACCCAGATAGGCTTAAGCTAGTCCTGTGGAAAAATACAAGTGAAACCTTTTCCAGTTATAAGGAGAGAGTCTGGTCCCTTCCAAATTCCATCCAAAGTACCACACTATCATACCAGAATTGGGGAGTTAATTTTGGTGTGTTCCAATGGAGGGAGATTGGAGGGTATTTGAAGTTTCTTGTAGATGTTTAGTATACTCAGATCTATCATTAATTGTACATTGGGGGCTAGTTAGTTGCCTTTTATTTTGGAAGATAGGTCTTTTAGGATTCGATGTGTTTTTCTACTATTTTGGGCCCTGAGGGTTGTGAGGGGTCCCTATATGGTGAGCTATTTCCTAATGTGTGCAGAAGTTTTTTAATTGAGAGCTAGTGAAGGCAGAGCCATTATCAGTTTTTATCTGTTGAGGAATGCCCATTATGGCGAAGGTGGAGAACACATGGTGAATTAATCTTTTTTTTGAGTTTTACTCCTTTGTGTTGCAGCCCATATAAAATGTGAGTATGTATGTATGATAACAAAAATATAAGTTTGTCTAACAAATGGGAAAATATGGGTGCCATCAATTAGATTTGACTCTTCAAGGATTGGTGCTGATTGGGGTGGTCATAATGAAAACACAAGAGGAGCATATTTTTATTATATTTTGGAGTTGAGCCAGGGTGATGTGGGGGAAGCTGGCATGAGTACCCATTATATTTATTTGTGTACTTACATACACACACAAGGTCTGCTTGCTCAGTGGAGACTAGGAATGTTCCTGTCAAGGTGGCTTGATCAGTGAGGGCACTTTCCTCTGCTCTCAGGCCTGCAAAGAACTAGGATATCTGACATGCTAGATGTAGATGGAGGGGGTGCTTTCCTGTAGGAGGGTGGAAACCTGTGTGAGTAGAAGGGAAAGTGGTTTGAAGTCTCATTTGACAAAGGATCTTGACACGGGAGCAAATCAATAGCATATACACTGTCTGAAAAAAAGTTTAAGGGGGATGTTGACTTCTTTCAGGGTGAGAGAGAGAGAGAGAGAGAGAGAGAGAGAGAGAGAGAGAGAGAGAGAGAGAGATTCTTCATGTTGGGGAGAGTGACGGGACAGCTCTCTGAATCAGGGAATAGGAGATTGATCTTCAGGAGAGTAGTATATTTTTGCAGCAGCTCCCTCATTTTCTCATCAGTAAATATTGTGCGGCTCCAACCACAGGCTGTTTTATAAATAGGTGGGGGAGCAGCCATCACAATATAGTGAGGGCAGAGGAGATCATTGTCAGAATAATCATTTTTGTCAGGATAATCATGTCAATTTGCCCTGGAAATCCTATTAAACTGATAGTAAAGTGGGAGTGACATTTGAATAGTCATTACATATCAGAGAAGGAAAAGGTGGTGACAAGAATGTAGGGTTCTTTTCCTAGGATTTGTAGGGCTCTGTCTCTGCCATTTTAATCATATTAGCAAATGTACCCACCTCATTTAGAATTTTTTGTACAACATGCCTCAGGAAGTGTAGCCATTCCAGCATACACTGGGGTTGGTATAGGGCTCCCACAACCATAGTAGACGAATTAGAGATAAGGAGCTCTATGGGCATTTTTGGGTCATACCTAGCAGAAGCCATGTCTTTTAGGGCTTCATTGATGGAATTTAGAGCTTGGGTTGCTTCAGGGGACAATATTCTTGAGAAGGAGGGCTTTTTACCTCCTTTTAGGAAGGTAAAGAGAGGTTGAAGGGTACTTGTCACAAGTGGGAGCCTTGGTCGAAGCCAGTTAAGGTTGCCAAAAATCTGTGGAGGGAGGCAAGAGTTATTTCTTAAGGAAAGGAAAAGGTGAGTTTGAGAGGGCACCCTGAGTTGAGTGAGATTTCTGTTCCTAAAAATGCAATGCACAGAATAAGTTGAATTTTATGCAGGCAATTTTGAATCCTATGGCAGATAGTAAAGGTCTTCAAATGATCGGACTATTAGCCATTCCCTGAGGGAGAACAATCCATTTATATCATTAGTTTGGACCAGAGTTCTTAATGGAGATTACTGAGAACACAGTCTAGCGGGCAGAAAGCGATGGAAAAAAACAGTCTTTTATGTCTATTGCTAATAGGGGCACATTGGCAGGGATAGCTGAGATGGTTCTCCCTTTAGGAAGAACCCCAGATTTGAATGTTTTTGTAATTGCCCTTAAATCTTGTAGTAGTCTTCATCCCCTTGAGCTCTTTTTTATGGAGAACACAGAGGTGTTGCATGGCCTGCTTGGGGTAGGGGGGCAGATAGACTGTAGTATTGACTGTTCTATTAGTTGCGTAAGGGTTTTAAGCTTCTCCTTGATAGAGTTCACTGTAGAACCCAAATGGCTTCATTGAGCAATCAATCAAGGCAGATAGTATCAAATCTAACAATGGCCTTTAGAATTGGGGGTGATTTGGAGGAATCGTTTTAGGATCTCCTAGGGTATAACTTTCTTTATATGCATTGTCATCTGTTTCGATGTGGTCTCTTTCTGGTTGTGTGGCAAGTACTACCTCTAGGGCTTATAAGGATATCTCTCCCTAGAAGATGGGTGGATGCTTCACCATCCACCAGGGTGCATTTACAACCAATGGCACCATCAGAGTCCTTCCACCTATAGGCCTGTTTGGTGATAAATACAAGAGTGGTAACCTAGGAGCTGAGGCCCAGGAGTTAGTTGTCATGTGGGATCCCTTGGATGAAAATCGTCTTGTCTGCTCCAATATCAATAAGGCACTTAAATGGCTTGTTATCTACTTTAACAGTTAATTTTGTGTGGGAGCCTTCTAAGATGCTGGACTCCAATAAGGCTTCTATGGGAGTAGCTGTTTCTTTCACTGTTGGGGCTCAGGATGCCCCCTCTTATATTTAAAGGCTTTAGTGGCTTACTGTCCTTATCCTTATACAATATTTTTTGAGAGAAACCTTTCAAAGATTGGGGGCAAATCATCTTAGGGGAATTAGGATCTTTTATGAAAAGGGAGTTTTGTGAGCATTCATTTGTCCAATGTCCTCTTTCTCCACATTTAAAGTAGATTCCTACAGGTTTTTACTGCTGTGACAAATGCCTGTGCCACAAGTGTAGTCTCCTGTGATGTGGTTTCTATTGCAACAATCGACCCATGGTAGTTCTCCTCCTGGAGACCCTAGCAGTCTAGTCTGGATTCAGAAGTCATACTTTCCCAGACAATTTCTGACTGTTGGGTTGGAGATTGTTTTCCTTCTAGACTTGTTCTAGTTCTAAAAAAAAAAAAAAAAAAAAACCCAAAAAACAGATAGGGTTCTCCAGGCTTTTGATTGAGAAAGAGCAGGGAGGAGGTGGGGCCTTCTAAATCAGAGGGTAGGGTAATCCTATCCCAAGCTTGGATTCCACAGAGGCAAACCTGTTCATAGCCTGCTGACTGCATTGCTTGTTGTGCTTCAATGGAAAAGTCTTCCTGGCCAAAATGCTCATCAAAACTCCATAGGGTGTTGTCTCAGTTCTGATTTTGTCTGTCTCACTGAAGGCGTTCATCTTAAAATAGGATCTCCCACTGTAAAAATATTGGACCAGGCAGGGAGGAGTGGCAATATCTCTCCAATCTTGGAGAATATTTAGGTTGGCAATACGGCTCTGTCAAGAATGTGTGGATGACATCTTCCTTCACTTCCTGCTTGGGTTCCTTTAAGTCTGAGGCATGGAATGGATAGCTTATTCCGACTGAGGTTAAGATTAATGGGCAATGTTTTGGGATTCTTCCTCCATATTTGAGCCTTGAGTAGCATAGGAGGCAGGGTTTGTTTTTGCAACAGAGTCATGAAAATAACAAACTTGTCCTATGGGAGATGGTTGAGGGTAGGTGACTATGGAGTTCGGCAGGTTTTTGCCTAAGTGTTTGGTAGGTTTTTTGGCTTTCATGGCTTGGGGAGTGAGGAGGAGAGATACTTCTCTCCTGGGTGCGTGGGGGAAGGCAGAGTAGGGAGGAGAGGCTAGTGGAAACTCATTTGATTTTCTAATGGATGCCTTACCTGGGGTGAGGGAAGGAGGGGCAGGTGGGATGGATGGCTTGCTTAGCGTTTCTTCTAAAGGATAAGTGGTCAAGGGTGGGTAGATTGACATTTTTTCCCATCTGAATTGATTAAGGAATATGAGATGTGAAATAGGGTGTTCTTTAGGCGATTGATCTTTGGGCTTATCTGATTGATGGGGCTCAGGGTCTGTGTTGTTTTCAGTCTTTTCTATTTTAGAAGGTCCTGTGCATTGACAAATTGCAGCTAAATTGGCAAAAAGTCATGAGAGGTTTTTTTTTTTTTCCTTCATGAGTATCTCTGCTTTGGGCGAGAGAAGCTACTCAGGTCCATAAGTCAGTGCTGGAAATATTATCATTGGCCATCATGGCACTATGTGAAGAGCTTCCTCCCTGAAGAAAGAGGCTTGTCTCTTTGCTATCTTTATTCTGAGGGATTTTAGTAGGGGACACAGGTCCCTGACCTGAAGGGATTTCCATGGGATGACAAGTGGCCCAAGACAGAAAAGATGAGCAATGTCTTGTCCAATGAGAATGTTCTCTTGGCCTAATGGCTTTGGGTGATTCCACAGAGGTCCAAAATTCTAAGTGTTCTCATAGATTTAAGAACTGGCAACTGCCCTGTGCCTTTTAATTGGCCACTTAGCTACAAAGTCTTTTTGTTTTTGTTTTAAGGAGCAGTTAGAGAGCCTTTTCCAGGGCTCATTTCAGGCTGTTGGGTTTTAGACAGGGGACTTAAGGGAATTTCAGCCAACACCAGAGAGAAGATCTAACCAGAAGGTTTTAGTTTTGGTTCCCCAGAAAGGAACTTCAGCTTCTACAAATCCATGTGATGGTGCTGACTGAGAGCACAGCAGGAAAAAGGGCAGTTTGCTTCTTTCCACAGTTGTGGGGGAGGGAACTCACCTTCCCATGGTATCAGTTGCAGTGTTTCTGCTGATCTTGCCTCATGTTGGGTGCCAGTTGCTGGTATGTTTACCAGATGCTCTCTGCAAGCATCTTCAGAGCAGAGTTCTGCCCTGACTGGAGCAAACAAGGAATTGGGCTTTCCAAAGAGGAGGGGGATTGACCTTCTGTGGGTGCTGCTGTGAAATACACACTCTTCTCAGGTCTGAGAGTACCCATGTTTTTCAACCCACTTGATCTTACTAAATTTCCTGGCAAAGTCCACTGCCCCATACTCCACATATATTTTCTTCCTAGGGGCTCTCTGAAGCTGCAGAGGAAGATTCTAGGCTTACTTTTTTATGCATACTTCATAACTGTAAAGCTAGTACCACATGATTGACAAGTGTTTGGATGCCAGTTTCAGATGAACCCTTTCCCCATGTTTAGTCACATTATTCATAGCTTTTTTTGTTGTTGCTTTCTAGGAGCAGAAAAGATTTCTTTTCTACAAACTGGAACTATAGCTCAATTGGCCATGCCTTACTGGCACCATTTCCTTTATTCTAGTGCATGCTAGATGTCTCCTTAGTCTGTTTTATTCTTCTGGCAATAGCCTTGTATGCAATGTTAAGTTTGGTGGAGTTCCTTTTCTCTTACAACTGATCATTTGATATTTCTCCTGCTCCATTTACTCCAATTTTTATTGTAGAACTGAATAAAAATGCTTGCTAATATCAATGGAGCAAAAACAATAATAGATTTTCGTGACTTCTCTGTCAAGAAAATTAATTCATTATTTTAAAATTTAACCTCAGGGAAGTGATTAGAAAAGAAGAAAAGAAGAAAGCAGCCACTTTTTCTTTTTCTCTTCCTTCCTTCCTTCCTTTCTTTCTTCCTTCCTTCCTTCCTTCCTTCCTTCCTTTCTTTTTTCCTTCCTTCCTTCCTTCCTTCCTTTCTTTCTTTCTTTCTTTCTTTCTTTCTTTCTTTCTTTCCTTCCTTCCTTCCTTCCTTCCTTCCTTCCTTCCTTCCTTCCTTCCTTCCTTTCTTTCTTTTTTTTTTTTTTTTTTGCCAACTATCACACTAATGGTTCCTAGCCCGGTGTCTGATATTTTTGGCATAAAAACTCTTGAGCTGTATCCCAAACCAGCATCAGCATAGTTACTTTTATAAATGTTTTCTAAGCTTCTTTTGGTAAATCCACACCCCCATTTTTATTTGTTTGTGTGTTTATATCACTCACCTGCTTTTCTAGTACTTCCAATGTCTACCACATTTTCCCCAAAACACAGCATGGTCAAATCTGCCACAATATCATTCTTTACATACATAGTTTGTGAGGTCTGTGATGCAGAGAAGAGTCATGATGACCAACTGTAAGGAGAAAACATACAGCTGAAATGGCAAACCGGGAAGAAGAAAGAAGAAGCTGGAAATGACAGAAATATTTAATCTCTGAAAGCTAGCCCCCAATGACATATTTTCTCCAGCAAGGCTACAGCTCCTAAGCCTCTCAAACAGCACCAACAAGTACAAATCCAATGTTCACATTCCAAATACCCTAAAAATTACTCAATAAGATCAACACAGTGACTTTCTGGGAACCTGGAAGAGTCTAAGATATTTCTATCTTGTGCCTTTGTTTACTGTTAATTTTTTAGATTTCTTCACTTCACATCTCAGTATCAGTCCCTGCTCTCCTCCCTGTACTCCCTCATGCAGATCTTCCTACCATTCCATCTTCCCTTTCTACTTTGGGAAGGTGGCGGATTCTCTAGATATCATTACTCATACTAGAGATACATACCTACACACACACACACACACACACACACACACACACACACACACACACACACACACACACCAGAACATCAACTCTCTGCAGGACTAGGCACATTCTCTCACACTGAGGGTACACAAAGGGAATTGGGTCCACGTGCCTGCAGTCAACAGATTCAAGTACAGCCCCAATTGCTGTAGTTGATGTACCCACATGAAGACCAATCTGCTCCTCTGCTACACATGTGCAGAAGGCAAAGTTCCACTCTTTCGTTGGTGATTCAGTCTTTGGGAACCCCTAAAGGTCCAAGTTAGTTGACCCTATTGGTCTTCCAGTGGAGTCTCTATCTTTGGGTCCGACAAACCTTCCCACACCTCTTCCATGAGAATCCTCAAGTGTCATCTAATGTTTGGCTGTGGGTCTTTGCATCTCTGTTTCTGATTGCCTCTGGGTGAAGCCTCTCAGATGACAGTTATTCTGGGCTCTCTCAAGCATAAGAGAATATCATTAATAGTGTTAGGGATTGATTCTTGCCCTGGGATAGGTCTCAACTTTGGTCAGTCATTGTATGGCTATTCCCACGTTCTCTCCTCTATTTTTTGTCTCCAAATATTTTGGGGGCAGGATACATTTTGGGTCAAAGGTTTTATAGATAGTTTGTTGTCCTTATCCTTCCACCAGAGTCCTACCTGGTTACAGGAAGTGGCCACTTCAGGATCCATATCTTCCATTGCTAGGAGTGTGAGCTAGAGTTGTTCCTCTAGACCTGCTGGTGTCTCCCCCATTTCAAGTCTCTGGCATGTCCTTGAGATTGCCCTCCCCTACCAATTTTTCTTCTTTCTCTCTTGCTCTTTCTATATCTGATGTCCCCTGCCCTGCTTTCCTCCCTATCCCCTCACATCCATTTCCCTCCCTCCAGTCAGATTCAACCATCATTTCTTGGGTCCTCCTTGCTATTTGGCTTCTTTGGGTCTATTGATTCTAGAATGGTTGTCATGTACTTACTTCATGGCTAATATTCACTTATAAGTGAGTATATAGCAAGCATGTCCGCTGGGGTCTCATTACCTCACTCAGGATAATATTTTTTTTTTTAGTTTTTTCCATTTTCCTGTAAAATTCATGATATCCTTGTTTTTAGTAGCTGAGTAGTACTGCAGTGTGAAATAAACCACATTTTAAAAAATCTATTCTTTTATTGAGGGACTTCTTGGTTGTTTCCAGTTCCTGGCTATTACAAATAAAGCTGCTATGAACATAGTTGAGCAAGTATGCTTATGGGATGGTGGAACATCTTATGGGTATATGCCCAGGAATGGTAGAACTGAGTCTTAAGGCAGGACTATCCCTAATTTTCTGAGAAACTGTCAAGTTGATTTACAGAGTGTACACATAATGTTTGTAAGGTTTATCAGTGTGTTATTCAAATGAGGACTTCTCTGCCCTCACATTTTGTTTTTAGTCCAGATAAGTATTATAATGCTTATGCCAAGAATATCCTGTATCAAGTGTGTATCAACATCTCTCACCATTTACCTCTGCCTTGTCAATAAATGCTGATTACCTAATGGCTGGGAAGAATAAAGAATAGGGTAGGATATCTGTCATCCAGAGAGAGGAGAGATGTTCAGATCAGTTGAGAGGACAGAAATTTTAGCCCTAAAGAAGGGATCTGAAGAGCCAGTTAACAATAATATGCAAATATAATGGGAAGGTGCTAGAATATAGCCACATTAGCACAGAAAGTAAAGAAAAATGACTTTACTGCTCAGCAACTGAGGTACAGTTTTAAGTAAACATTGTTTTTTCTCTGTGATTTTGGGGGAATAGTATAAGGTAAAAAAATATACCTGAAAGATTAATTTACTATTTACATTTAGTTTAAGAATAATCCATTTACACCAGCATGGTTGTACAAATTTACACTCCCACCAGTAATGGATGGAGGAGTACTCTTCTTGCTCCATGTCCTTGGTAGCATGTGCTGCCCCTTGAGTATTTGATCTTAGCCATTTTGATGGGTGTAGGGTGGAATTTCAGAGTTGTTTTGATTTGCATTTCCCTGATGACAAAGGATGTTGAACACTTTAACTATTTCTCAGCCATTGGAAATTTCTTTGTTGAGAATTCTGCTTTGCTCTCTACCTCATTTTTAATTAGTTATTTGGTTTGTTAGTGCTTAACTTCCTGAATTATTTTTATATTTTTGAACAGTAGCCTTCTGTCAGATGTAGGGTGGGTCAAGATCTGTTCTGAATTTGTAGGAAATCATTTTGTCCTAATGACAGTGTCTTTTAACATATGGAAGCTGTTCAGTTTCGTGAGTTCCCATTAATAATTGTTGATCTTAGTGCTTGAGCTCTTGGCCTTCTTTCAGAAAACTGTTCCCTATATGTATCATGTTCTCTTTTATTAGATTTAGTATATCTATTTTATGTTGAGGAGTTTGATCCATTTGAACTTGAGTTTTGTACAATGTGTTGGATATGGGTGTGTTTTCATTCTTATACATTCAGACATCCAGTTTGACCAGTACCATTTGTTGAAGATATTCTCTCTTTTCCATTTTATAGTTTTGGTGTCTTTGTCAAAAATCAATTGTCCATGGATATGTAGGTTTATTTCTGGGTCTTCCACTATATTCAATTGACCAACCTATTTATTTTTACCATTTAAACCATTTTGCCAATGCCATGCAGTTTTAAAATTACTATTACCTCTAGAAGTTCTTTTATTTTTCAGGATGTTTTTTTCCTATCCTGGGATTTTTATTTTTCCATATAAAGTTGAGAATTGCTCTTTCAAGGTCTATAAAGAATTGTTTTGGAACTTTGATGGGGGATTGCATTTAACCTATAGACTTCTTTTTGTAAGACAGCAATTTTCACTATGTTAATAGTTCTGATTCATGAGCAAGGGAGACTTTTTTTCTTCTGGTATCTTTTCTAGATTCTTTCTTTAGATACTTTAAGTTCTTTTCATACAAGTATTTCAGTTGAGTGGTTAGAGTTACACCAAGATATTTTATATTATTGGTGGCTATTGTGGTGGGTATTGTTTTCTTAACTTCTTTCTTAGCCCACTTATAGTCTGTGAAAAAAGAAGTCTGCTGATTTCTTTGAGTTAATTATGTATCCAGCCACATTGATGAAGGTGTTTGTCAGTTGTGTGAGTTTCTTGATAGAATTTTGGGGGTCACTTATCTATGCAATTGAATCATATGTGAATAGTGATACTTTGACTTCTTTCCTCCCAATTTGTATGATGTTGATTTCCTTTAGTTTTCTTATTGCTCTAGGTAGAACTTGAAGTACTAAATGGAATAAAGTGTGGACAAAAATTTCTTGTCCTTAATTTTAGTGCAACTGTTTTAACTTCCTGTTTATTTCATATGATGTTGGCTACTGGCTTGCTGTATATTGCCTTCGTTGTGTTTAGTATAGACCATGTATCCCTGATCTCTCTGAGACTTTTAATGTGAAGGGGTGTTGGATTTTGTCAATGTCTTTTCAGCATCTAATAAGAAGATCATATGGTTTTTATTCAGTTTGTTTATATGGTGGACTGCATTGATGAATTTTCATATATTGAACCAAACCTGCATGCATGCGATGAAGCCTATTTGATCATGGTGGATGATGTCTTTAATGTGTTCTTGTATTCAGTTTTTAAGTAATTTATTGAGTACTATTTCATTTATCCATATAAAATGAAATTGGTCTGAAATTCCTCCTTGGTTGAGACTTTGTTTGGTCTAGGGATTAGGTTTGAGTTTGCTCCCACATAATTTTCAAATCAATGTTCCTTCTATTTCTGTTTGTCGAATAGTTTGAAGAGCATTGGCATTAAGTCTTCTGTGAAAGTCTGGTAGAATTCTGTGCTAAAACTATATGGCTCTGCCTTTTTGTTGTTGTGTTGTTGTTTTTTTTTCTTTTGTTGTTGTTGGAAAACTTTTAATTAATATTTCTATTTCTTTAGTGTATATAGGACTATTAAGATATTTACATGATCTTCATTTAACTGTGGTAATTGGTGTCTTTCTAGAAAATCAACAATTTCATTAAGGATTTACAATTTTGTAGAGGAAAGGCTTTTGACATAAGACTTAGTGATTTTTTGAAAAATTCTTCATTGTCTGTTGTTATGTTTCCCTTTTCCTTTCTAATTTTGTTTATTTGGATGGACACTGTCTTTCTCTCTTTGAGTTAATTTGGTTAAGGTTTATTTATTTTGTTGATTTTCTCAAATAAGCAGCTTTTAGTTTTGTTGATTCTTTGTACTGTTCCCTTTGTTTCTAACTGGTGAATTACAGCCCAGAGTTTGATTATTTTCTGCTGGCTACTCCTCCTGGGTGGTGTGTTTTCTTTTTCTTCTTCTTCTTCTTCTTCTTCTTCCTCTTCCTCTTCTTCCTCTTCCTCTTCCTCTTCCTCTTCCTCTTCCTCTTCCTCTTCTTCTTCTCCTTCTCCTTCTCCTTCTCCTTCTCCTTCTCCTTCTCCTTCTCCTTCTCCTTCTCCTCCTCCTTCACCTGCTTCTCTTCCTTCTCCTTCTCCTCATTTTCCTTGTCCTCCTCCTTGTTTTTATATTGTTTTCATGTGTACTTTCAATTTGTTCATATGAGAACTCTTCAATATCTTTATGAAGTCATTTAGTACTTTGAACCTTCCTCTTAGTATTGCTTTCGTGTGCCCTCATTTTTATTGAATTCTAGTAAGTCTCTGACTGCTTTTCTTATTTCTTCACTGACAGTGACTATTGAGTAGACAGTTGCTTGGTTTCAATGAATATTTAGGCTTTCTATTATTTCTATTGTTGAAGTCCAGCTTTTATCCATTATGATCTGTTTAAGTGCAAGGGGTTATTTTATCTTTTGAGTCTTACTTTTTAATAGAGTATATGGTCAATGATGAATAGGTTTTTATGAGATGCTGACAAGAAGGTATATTCTTTTACATTTGGGTAAAATGTTCTATAAATATCTGTTAGCTACATTTGAATCATAGCCTCAGCTAGCTTCCTTATTTGTCTGCTTACCATCTGTCTTCATGACCTGTCAATTTATGAGAATGGGATGTTGAAGTGGGATCAATTAAGGTGTAGGTTTCAATGTGTGATTTCAGCTTTAGTATTGTTTCTTTTATAAATGTGTGTGGCCTTGCATTTGGAGCATAGATGTTTAAAATTCAGATGGCCTCCCTTTCAACATTTTCTTTGATGAAACAAAGTGCCCTTTCCTGTCTGTTTTTATTATTTTTGGTTGAAATTCTATTTTATTAGATAGTAGAATGGCTATTCCATCTTGTTTCTTAGGTCCTTTTGCTTGGAAAACGTATTTCCAGTTATTTATTCTGAGACAATATCTATCTATGCTGCTGAGATATGTTTATTCTACATAGCAGAAAATAGATTCTGTTTATATATCCATTTTGTTTCCTGGGTCTTTTATTGAGTAATTGAGTCCATTGATGTTAAAAGACATTAATAACCAATTATTACTTTGTCATTGTGATGTTGGTGGTGGTGGTTGTGTGTGTGTGTGTATGTGTGTATGTGTGTGTTCTATTGGTGGTAGTGATAAAGCAGAAAATGGAGGTCAGAGTACCTGACTCTGCTAGTTATTCCTAGATAGACCACACAGTCAATGGAATGAGGGGATGGTGCAATCTTCTAAGTTGGTAGTTCTTGGTGCCCCAACAGGGCAAGCTCAGCGCCAGACAATGGAGGTCAGGGGAACCCGCACAACTCATCTCTGTTGGCTGTACCTCAGCCATAACTGCCTGGGAATGGATTGGTGGGTCATTGCTCTAAGCTATTTAGTTCTTGAGCCCCACAGTACTCCATAGGGTAGCAGGATGCTCTTGGGGGTACTGCAAGTCTCCAGACCGAAGGGCAAGCCAAGCCCTATAAGATGAAGGTGTATGTGGGAGAAACACTCATAACTGATTTCTGTGTGCTCTGCTTCAAGAGTACGTTACTAAGTCAGTCTTTTGCCTTTATGACTCCAAGACCTACACCTAGAGGACATATCTTACATCACAACAAGTTTGGCATAGAGCTTGAATCACTGGCATCTCAGTTGCAACAAATTCTGATGTGACAGATGGTGAGACTGTCCTTAGGCTGCTGTTTACTAGTAGCAAGAAAACCTTTTACAAGTTGTAATAAGTACTGGGTGGAGTTTTTCCCATCCCTTCCAGAACATCTCACTTTGCCCCCTATCTTAAACCTCTTCAGCTCAAGTGCTGGGCCACTTCCTTACTTTCCTCCACTTTCTGATCCCTACATAACTCAACCATTTTATCCACACACCACTCTCTTGGCTCTTCTCTTTGTCTTGGCTCTTTGTTTTCCTCTTATTGGTCCCCTTGCCTTGTCCCCCCCCTCCCTTCTTCCCTTCCCTTCTTCTTCTGCTCTACTTTGCTTCTCTTCAGTTCTCTTCTGTTCTGATCTCATCTCATCTCATCACATCTCATCTCACCTCATTTCATCTTTCTCTTGGCCCAGTCATGAATTCCTCCAGATTCCTCTTACTGTTGTATGCATTGTATTCATAATAACCTTTCTGCTATAACATACCTAGGAGTGCTCACGCCCTCATTTTCACTCATCTTGGTTTCCTTAGGACCGGACAACGACATTTCTAGTTTGCTTTCTCTGTTTCCTGATTGTGTTTCAAGATGTAAGCTTTAGTTTTGAATTTCAGACACCATGTCTCTGTTCTACCTTCATGGACTTTCATACTTTTGGAACCATGAACCCAGATCAACTCTTTCTTCTTCAAGTTACCATGGTTATGGTGTGTTATCACAGCAATTTCAAAGCAACTAATACATCAAGTGAAGTCAGACAATGAGTGTCAGGGTCAGAGTTATGTGAGATAATTCTTAAAGTAGAGTGTGTAAAATTGTGAAGATAAATAAAGCCTGTGTTGAGATGGAGATTCCTAGATATTGGTAATGTCAGAGCTGTCATCATCTTACAAAGAAGACTGTACATAGGAAACATAACAAGCAAAAAGGGAGAATTGTGGGAATGGGAGTTTGGTAAAGGCAAAGTCACCTAAGCCCTTTGAAACTGAAGCACAAGCTATAAGATTAAATGATTTTGTACTTGCCATACTGGCTTTCAGTCTTACTTACTTTGGCGATGAAGACGTCTCCAATAAATAAGTCTTCCTCGCTATGCCCCATTACTCCATTTTGGAATTGAAATGTGTTCTCTATGGCATTGTATATGGGAGGTAATAAACAAGTGATATGGAAGCATATGCAATATGGACTGATACTTAATGAAAGAGGAGTCAGAGCAGTAGCTGCCATGTGGAAGACAGTTACCTGGGAAAGACAACTCACAGACACATTGTTAAAATAACCACAGAGCTAGGTCTGGACATATACATATGTAATTTTAGCATCTGGGAGGCTGAACCAAGACGATTGCAAGTTCAGAGCCATCTTTGAATGCATAGAGGTTTTAAAGACCATCTGAGATATATAACAAAATCATGTATCAAATATGGAAAATAACTCTCATAGCTATATAATAATTAGATAATACAAACCTATAGATAAATTCTACCTCTTTTAAAAAGATATTTATTATGGTTTTTGTACATGAGTTCCCATATATATGTCTATGCAACATTTGTACAGTTGGGAGGCACAATGTGGTTGCTTGAGATCAGGCCTGAGTCCTATGCAAAGCTCCAGTGCTGTTAATGGCTGAGCCATCTCCTGTCACTCATGTATAATAGGAAAAATAGGGACAAAGACAAAACTTCCTCTAAATCACCAACAGTGCTATTTTCCTTGTGCCTAATTTGGCCATATTTGTTCACACACCTCCAAATTATAAAGTTGATAAATATCAAAATGAGCATTGCTTTATACTGTTAGGAAATACTTATTTGTTATAAATGGTTGACTGATCAACAGCTCTCTACACCCAAATTCTGTGGGAGGGAGAGCTAAACCTTCAGAGGGGCAGACATGCCTGGGAAGCCAGAAGAGACTACATTCTGCCCACATTTCTGACTCCAGAGGAAAACACCTAATGCCATCTGGGACCCTGGTGTGTGTGGGCTCCTGGAAAAGGCACTGCAACCCTCATGGTTGCCGCCCTCACGGAGAGCTCAAAAGCAGGCTCCCCACAGCAACTTGAGCTGCAGGACCACAGGTAAGACCAACTTTTCTGCTCCAAGCGACCTGCCTGGTGGACTCAGGACACACAGAGGAAAAATTCCTCTGGGACTGGCCACTTCCAGTTTTTAGCTGGAGCCCTAACCTCGCTGATCCTGCCCACAGCTCACTGCTCCCAAATCCCATGGGAGAGAGAGCTCACCTCCAGGACAGGTGGGCATTCCTGAGACTGCAGAGCGGGAGAGACCACCAATACTGCCACCCCTGCCCACATCCCCGGCCCAAGAGGAAACTGTACAGGGCCTCTGGGAACCGAAAGACAGGGGCACTGGAGCGGCAGGTCCCCCACAGTCCAGACACTGCCCGGACCTGAAGGGACCGATCAACAGCTCTCTGCACACAAAACCCGTGGGAGGGAGAGCTAAACCTTCAGAGGGGAGACATACCTGGGAAGCCAGAAGACACTACACTCTGCCCACATTTCTGACTCCAGAGGAAAACACCTAATGCCATCTGGGACCCCCGTGCACGGGGGCTCCTGGAAAAGGCAGCTCAGGCCCTCCTGGTTGCCACCCTCACAGAGAGCGCAAAAGCAGCTCCCCACGTGTAACTTGAGCCGCAGGACCACAGGTAAGACCAACTTTTCTGCTCCAAGCGACCTTCCTGGTGGGCTCAGGACACAGTCCCACAGGAACAGCTGAAGACCAGTAGGCAGGAAAGACTACAGGCCCAAAAGCAGAACACTCTGTTCCCAGAATTGGTTGAAAGAAAACAGGAAAACAGGTCTATAGCACTCCTGACACACAGGCCTATAGGAAGGTCTAGCCACTGTCAGAAATAGCAGAAGAAGTTAACACCAGAGAAAACCTGATGGCAAGAGGCAAGCACAGGAATGCAAGCAAAAGAAACCAAGGCTACATGGAATCATCAGAGCCCAATTCTCCAACCAAAGCAAACACTGAATATCCAAACACACCAGAAAAGCAAGATCTAGATTTAAAATCACATTTGATCATGATGCTGGAGGACTTCAAGAAAGACATGAAGAACTCCCTTAGAGAAAAGCAGGAAAACATAAATAAACAAGTAGAAGCCTATAGAGAGGAATCACAAAAATCTCTGAAAGAATTCCAGGAAAACTCAATCAAACACGTGAAGGAATTAAAAATGGAAATAGAAGCAATAAAGAAAGGACACAGGGAAACAACCCTGGATATAGAAAACCAAAGGAAGAGACAAGGAGCCATAGATACAAGCATCACCAACAGAATACAAGAGATAGAAAAGAGAATCTCAGGAGCAGAAGATTCCACAGAAATTATCGACCCAACGGTCAAAGATAATGTAAAATGGAAAAAGTTACTTGTCCAAAACATAGAGGAAATCCAGGACTCAATGAGAAGATCAAGCCTAAGGATACTAGGTATAGAAGAGAGTGAAGACTCCCAGCTCAAAGGACCAGTAAATATCTTCAATAAAATCATAGAAGAAAACTTCCCTAACCTAAAGAAAGAGATGCCTATAAACATACAAGAAGCCTACAGAACTCCAAACAGATTGGACCAGAAAAGAAACACCTCCCGTCACATAATAGTCAAAACACCAAATGCACAAAATAAAGAAAGAATATTAAAAGTAGTAAGGGAAAAAGGTCGAGTAACATATAAAGGCAGACCGATCAGAATCACACCAGACTTCTCGCCAGAGACTATGAATGCCAGAAGATCCTGGACAGATGTCATACAGACCCTAAGAGAACACAAATGCCAGCCCAGGTTACTGTATCCTGCAAAACTCTCAATTAATATAGATGGAGAAACCAAGATATTCCATGACAAAACCAAATTTACACAATATCTTTTTATAAATCCAGCCCAAGGATAATAAATTGTAAAGCCCAACATAAGGAGACAAGCGACACCCTAGAAAAAGCAAGAATTGTCATCTTTGCAACAAAACAAAAAGAAGAAAAGCACACAAACATAATCTCACATTTAAATATGAATATAACAGGAAGCAATAATCACTATTCCTTAATATCTCTCAATATCAATGGTCTCAACTCCCCAATAAAAAGACATAGATTAACAAACTGTATACTCAATGAGGACCCTGCATTCTGCTGCCTACAGGAAACACAACTCAGAGACAAAGACAGACACTACCTCAGAGAGACAGGCTGGAAAACAACTTTCCAAGCAAATGGTCTGAAGAAGCTAGCTGGAGTAGCCATTCTAGTATCGAATAAAATTGATTTTCAACTAAAAGTCATCAAAAAAGATAAGGAAGGACACTTTATATTCTCTTCCCTCAAACATTTCTCCCACCCATTCTTCCTTCTCATCCAATGACAGGCCTCATTCTATCTTTTACCTGCCTCATCTGCATAATGACATCATTCCACAATCACCTAGGCTATTTTTGGTCATGGTGTTTGTTATGGCAATGGAAAGGCAATATATATATATATATATCTTATAGAAGACTCAGTGGTACATGCTGTATGTTATTTAGCTTTTATAATAAGTAACTTTTATATTTATACATTATCTAAAATTTTCTCTTTTCTTATTCAATGTATATAAACAGAAGGGTTTTCTAAGCCACCAGATACTTTAAAGTGGCCCTTTTTTATCATTTCTTCCTCTGCTAACCGAAAGTCTAATGTGGACCCCCAGAGTCATTTTGTTTGGGTTATTCTCATGTAAAATATGAGTATTGTGGATGAACATAAACATTCTAATACCTAAATTCTCCTTAACTATCCTTTTCTTTTCCACTTCTGTTAGTCAAGTTCTGTTTATCAAACTGGTCTAATGTATACCTTTCCATGAAGCATACATTCTAATTTTTCATCTACCATGTTCTTCTACATCCTTCTAAAGCTTTATCACTTGTTTTTGCCTACCAGCTTTCATAGAAATGTTAGTGCTAAGATGTTTTTCAATTATTTCCTATGTGTACATCAGAGTGTATAGTGCCATAGTGTGCTTGTGGAGAGCAGAAGACAAGCTGTGGAGCTGATTCTGTTTTCACATCCTTACATAGATCCCAGGGTTCAAATGTAGATAGCCAGGTTTCATCAGCAAATGCCTTCTGTTGAGCCATCGTAATTTATTCTTTAGGTATTAGACCACAATGACCTGGTTGTGACATCTTAGGTCAAAACTTTGAAATTTGTGTTCTTGTTAAATACCCAGCATTATAACAGATGCACAAGAAATTCTAGTTTAATGAAGGACAGGGGAGAGTGAAAAGGAAATCACTTAATAGTATTCAGTATATAGATACATCCTGATACACGATTTGGGAAGGAATTAAGAGTAAGGATAGTAAAGTTTGGAAAATCATACCACAAAACCTAGACCTACATATGTGAAAAAATTATCTTGTGACATTTGAGCAATTAAACTTGTGAAGGTCATATGTTTAAAATTTCTTTTCCAGAAACTGTCCTTTGGTCAGACATTAAGACAGAGTCAGATGATAAGGCAATAAAGCATATTAAGTTCTGCTGATTAAGGCATAGGGTAGAATTAGTCACTATTACAAAAAATGACAATATGAATTAAACCTTTGCATTGTCTTAAGTAAAGTTCATCTAGAAATGAAACGTACATGTGAATAGAGATGTACATCAGCAGAAGAGTACTTATTTAGACTATGTTCACTGAAAAACACATATACACAAAGCAGAGCAAGAAAAGAAAAAAACAAGTCTTATTTTTCTTTCCCTAATCATGTATATTGGCTCCCACTTACAATCCCAGTGTTTGCAGAGTAATAACAAGGAGGATCAGTATCTCAAGGCAAGCCTTGTCCACATAATCCAGAATAATTTGTTAAATGACAACATTTGTAAGTTACTATATTTATATAAAGGTTTTTCTCAAAGTATTGGTTTCTTTCCTGTTTTTGTGATGAAGCACCATGATCAGAAGCAACTTCTAAAAGAAATAGTATATGTTGACTTAGGGTTTAGAGAGGTAAGAGTCTATCACAGTAGTAAGGCAGGGCATCAAGTTGCATTCTTGGCAAAAGGAAATAAAAAAACAAAAAACAAGAGCTTACTTCTTCAAAACCAAGCACACAATTAGAGACTGACCTGGAAGTGGTAGGAAGCTGTTTTAGTTAGGGTCTGTATTGCTATGATATAACATCATGGATTGAAAAGCAAAGCATGTTGGGGAGGAAAGAGTTTATTTGGCTTATACCTCAGCATTATAGTCCAAAAATGGAAGGAAGCCAGGATAGGAACAGGGCAAGAATCTGGAGGACAGAGCTGATACAAAGGACATGGAAGGGTACTGCTTACTGGCTTGCTCAGCCTTTTTTCTTATAACAGCCAGTACCACAAGCCCAGGAATGGCATTACTCACAATGGCCTGAGCCTTCCTCCATCAGTCACTAATGCCTGCAGGCCTAGATACAACCTGATCTTTTGGAAGCATTTTCTTATTTGAGGATCCCCTCTTTCAGGTGACTAGCTTACATAAGCTAAAGTTGATATAAAACTATTCAGCTTACAAACTCTTAACCTTAAGGCAAATGTCTAGTGACACATTTCAACCACCAAACCCATACCACCTAAAGCTCCCCAAACAGTATCATCAACTGTCCAAAACTATGGGGAATATTTCTCATTAAATCTATCATCCCTACTTTCTTAATTCTTTCTCCTTTTTGAAAGAAAGATCACAGAAACATTGGTAATATTTAGTATTTAAGTTATAAATACTATGTGTATTATATGAACTTTTATTATTAAACATTTATAAACTGTTGATACAGAAGTAAAAAAATAAAAGATGTTCTTATTGATTAAGTTGTTTAAAGAGATTAAGTAGGTAGGTAGGGAATGGAGTAAGAAATGTTAATTAATAAGCACTAAGACACAGCTACAAAGTGAAAGTAATCATAGCATTTCCTGTACCATATGGTAGATACAGATAAGGGTGGTTACATTTTTTCCATAAAAGAGGAATAAAGGATTTTTAATATTCTCAATCTAAGACTCATAGATATTTGAGAGGATTATATGTTTAACATATTTATAATTATTGTCTAATACATGGAAACATCACACTTTAAGCCACAAATATATCTGGTAATTACACATTTATTAAAATTGACCTAGCTGCTCTAGTGAAATGACCCAGTGGGTAGTGTGTAAAGATAGTTTCTACCAATCCTAAACGCATGAGTTCAATCCCCTTATCCTGAAAGATAGAAGGAGATATATGACTCCCACACCTAGTCATGTGCTGATCAAGACTCTGAATTCCATCGATGTGCTCTGACACTCCCATCTCCATAAATATATAAAATGTAAGCAAAAAGAATCCAAAAATCAAAATCTGCTATACATAGGAAGAATGCATTCCCCAGTTTCTTAATTGGTAAACTGCACCACAAGTGCCATCACTATTCCTTTTATTTATGAATCTATTTGAAATTTATGCAAGCTGACTTGTTCCATATTTTCTCATGTAAGTTTTACATAATGATGTACCTGTATCTGTGTCAGTTAGAAAGAAAGGTTTCTTTAGCACTCAGTTCTGGAGGCTGAAGGGCTTGTCTCTGAAATTTTTCAGCTCTAAGGAACTCTTGGCAGACAATATCATCAAAAAGCATATGCATATGTAAGAGGGAGCCACCACCTGTGAGACAGGATGTCAGAACAAGTATGAAGGGCTAGAGTTTCTTTTTCTTTTTATAACAATTCTTGTGAGAGATAACTGTGGATTCTATAAGTATCACTTTAATTACTTCCAAAGGAATCCCTTGAACAGTCAAGGATTTTCCAACAGGCCCCACTTCTTTAAAATCCCACCATCTCTGAGAAGCACCACCATATCAAGCTTGTAACACACGAACCACTGAGAGATGAAATACACCTTAGTATATATGTTCATCTTTGTTTCATCATTATGTATGAGACATTTAGTTGTGTGTCACATAGTTTTAGTGATTTAGTTCATTTTCACCATGAGACTACATTTGATCAATCATGAAAGTTGTACACCTGGTCATATGCCAATGAAGGGCTGAGTTCTTTTATTTCATTTAAATATATTCCACTGTTAATATTTTACAAACATATATTGAGTTTTAAAAACAGGTAGTTTTCTCTTCATTTTAGATAACTGTATCTGTATATCTTTAGGAAAGACATTTTTGTATCAGAAAATATGTTCAACATTGTTTGTAGGTTCAAGCATAAGTTTCCAAAACAGTTATGTCAAACGTCATACCCATCAATATACATGAGTTATATCAATGTAAAGCTTTAATATTTTCATAAGTTCTAGTATTGATTTTAATTTTCTCCAGCCATGGACACTTTATTTTCTGTAAATCATGTATTAGGAAAAGCTGATATTCATAAAAGACATGTATATAAAATTTTCTTAGGTCCTCATTTTTAAAAAGAATATTATTTTCAGTAATCAAATGCATGTGTTTTCAATGTAGATACTTGTTTTAAATGAAACAAATATAATTAATCATTCAAAACATTAAGAACTTGACCCTTCTGACACTGTTTATTTCGTCTTTACCCAGTATCGCAAGCACTACTTTATGTTAGACCATGAGCTTTCACCAAGTTAAGAGAAGTCATTTTTAGTGTTTTACTGAAGCCCCCAGAGCAGAACAGAAAACAATACATATTCATAAACAAACAAAATTAGAAGTCAGTGCTCTGAAAAAGAAGTGCTTGAAAAACACCCTGATTTTAAGCTTTATAGAGCATATTATTGTCTCAGTGTAGGAGGTGAAGACAAGAGGCGATTTATTCTGCAGCTGGTTTCAAAATAAACACAAGCAAAGAAAGATAAGGAGTGAAGGAGGGATAAATCGTCTGCTAGCAGGGTTGATGGACAGACAGGCTGCCATTAACAATACTGTTGCCTTTGTATTTGAAGAGTGATGTGGAGATACCCTGGCATTTATACTGTAGACATGCTCCTTAAAGACTTTACACCTCCAATTCCTTAGAATTATCAGCTATTTTCAGCCTGTCAGTCATTCTAGCTATCTTAGATTTTTAGCTTGCAGGCCAGGCAGATTATTGACAAAGCAATCCTGCGTGATATAACACACCCTGACAAACAACAGTGAGGGGATTGTTTACCACGTTCATTCCACTAGTTCAGCTAAATTAATTCCTAACACTGAACATAAACTTCCTCTTGATAACCATTCACTCCCTACCAATGTTGTCTTGCTACACAGCACTAGCCTACAGTGATGGTATAATAGAACTCCAATGAAAGTAATTTAATCTAGTGGGGACTAATAGAAGCAAAGAAGGCGCCTGTCTCTGGTGCAAGAGGCTAATAAGGGCATCTGTAAAAAAAGAAAAAAGAAAAAAAAGTCTTGGGTTAGAATAGAATTAAGGGTTTGACTGAAGTATACAAAAGTAGGAGTTTTGTAAATCAGGTCTGCCATTCTGTCCTTAATTCACCCTGCAGAAATTGAGCACACAGTCTCTGAGACTTGATTTAAGAATAAAAAAACCAAACATAACAAAACAACAACTGCAGAGCAAATAAACAAGCAAACAAGCAAGCATATTTTCAAAAAAATCATCTGAAGGTATTTTTGGACAGAATGCTTCTTTGCCTATAGGGAAGCCTTACTGGGAATGAACTCTGAAAACTGGAGAATACTGCATTTGAAGAAAAAGGGTAAAAACTATTCTGTAGAAGTCAAATACTGAGATACTCTTGGTTTAGCATTGGTAACCCTCAGCGCTAATTTTCTGCAGTCTGTTAATTTTAAAACATATGTTTTATTTTAAACCACTAACAGCATAAGTACCATGTGTAAATTGTTATATTGAACTCATTTCTCTGTCTTCACAGTTTGCATTTTTAAGCTAATTTTCATAGTATCAAAATAAAATTCTCAAGTTTTTCTAGGAGAATTCTAATACTGTCATAGTATGGAAAATATGTCTTTCAAAGCCTTTGAAATATGTTCAGAGGTACATTTCTTTGCAGAATTGCATGGATTTTATAAAGTTAACATGAGCATTGGTTTACTTGAAATCTAAAACATAAGTTTAATTTACAAGTGGTGAATTTTATATAATATATGAATATACTTGCTTATAACTCACATATTGTACAAACTCTCAATGCACTAACATTTCAAAGTTAACTAAAATAAAGTTATTAAAGTATGAAAATCAAAGAAAGCTAGTAGCCTCCTGAAATATCACCACTTTGATTCATGTCCCTATCTTTTCTTTTCTGGTAATATCAAGAATATTTTATTTCTGTATTCATTTTAGGTACAATTCTTTCTTCTAAGTCAGACCTTGGGTGAAGTGACTCCCACAAAAACATGCACACACATACACACATGGAATAACTGACCTCACTGCTCTTTCTCCCAACTTTCCTATGATTTGCATTTCCAAGCCTTTTATTTCTTGAAGTGGAGCTTAAGGGTTCTTTGGAAAGTCAGTTGTGTTGGAAGGTGTCCTGCTGAGGCAGATAAATGAAGAAGTGTTTTCCTGAAGTGGACACAAGTGAAAATCTAAGGCAGACTTGTAAAAGAAGTGGTGTTTGGCTCTGTTTGGATGAAGCAGACACAGGAGAAAGGGTTGTCTGCTAAAGCAAGCGTGTGAAAGGACACATGATGAGGGATTCTTTGCTAAGGACACACATGTACTAGCCTGCCTTACATTGTCACTTGACAGTCAAAGGGGCTGATCTTGGCTTGCTTATAGAATGTCCAATGCTTATTCATCTCAGTTTTGGTGATAAAGGAATATCTGAGAACTTCTTGCATTTCTGCTTGTCCCTCCTGCTGATTGGGGCTGTGGCTGAACCTGGCTGTCTGCTAGTCAGTGCCACCACTGCTGATTCATGTTTGCTATCCTGACACTACAGAACTGGACTGCTTGAATATGAGTGAATTGTTTGTGAGTGGATTGAGCTGCTGCTGCTGACCTGTGAACTGAACCACTGATTTACAGAAAAATCAGAGGGAATTACTCCAAAGAACCATTTCCAAACAGGCCCACTTCTATATTATTTCTTTTCCAGGGTGGTAGGCTAAAGGTGAAGCTAAAGCATTTAAGAACCATCGTTAAAAAATAGAATTTGAAAAAAATTAAAGTAACAATTTCTTGAGGACATTTGCATAACTAAGTCCTAAAACAGAGGATCCACAAAGTCCTCAAGACTTTTTTACTAGAACCCTAACTGCGAAATTATCTTTCGCTGTGTCCATCTGCACCAAAAGCTGGGGCTGTCCCGCAGCCCTCACACCTGCCTACAGAGAGCTGCCATGGGGCACTCTTACTCCTAAGCCCACTTGTGAGACTCCACCTTCTCTCCACTAATTGTCTAAGGAGAGACCTGCAGAGTGCACAGGATATGGGAGCCACAAAGAAGCCTGTGAAAGGTCCCTTCCACTCTCGATCAGTGCCCAAAGCGAAGGCTGTCCCACAGACCTCCAGACCCAAAACATCCCCAGAGAGAGCTGGTCTTCCAGGAGTGCTCTCACTCCTAAAATCACAGACTCACAGGCTCACTGGCCCACAGAAGAGAAAAGTGCCATTCAGAGACAGCAAAACCAACTAACATCAGAGATAACCAGATGGCAAGAGTCAGGCACAAGAATGTATGCAAAAGGTTCTTGCAGCAATACTATTTCGAATCATCAGAACCCAGTTCTCTCATCTGCAAGCAAATACTAAATATCCCAACACATTGGAAAAGCAAGATTTGCATTTAAAATCATATCTCATGATGATGAAAGAGGACTTTAAGAAGGATATAAATAACTCACTTAAAGAAATACAGAACAGCACATAGACACTAGTAGAGAGGAAACACAAAAAAATCCCTTAAAGAGTTACAGGAAAACACAAACAAACAGGTGAAAGAATTAAACAAAACCATCCACAATCTAAAAATGGAAATAGAAACAGTAAAGAAATCACAAAGAAAGACAACTATGGAGATAAAAATCCTAGGAAAGAAATCAGGAGCCATAGACACAAACATCACCAACAGAATACAAGAGATAGAAGATAGAATCTCAGGGGCAGAAGATACCATAGAAAACATTGACACAACTATCAAAGAAATTGTAAAAAGCAAAAAGCTCCTAACCCAAAACATTCAGGAAATCCAGGACACAATATGAATGCCAATGCAAAGGATAATAGGAATAGACAAGTGTGAAGATCCCCAACTTAAGGGCTAGTAAATATCTTCTACAAAATTATAGAAGAAAACTTCACTTACTAAAAGAAGATACCCATGAACATACAGGAAACCTGCCCAACTACAAACTGATTCGGCCAGAAAAGAAATTCCTCCTGTCACATAATCAAAACACCAGATGCACAAAACAAAGTAAGAATATTCAAATCAGTAAGAGAAATAGGTCAAATAACATGTAAAAGCGGACCTATAAGAATTACACCAGACTTCCCAATAGAAAATATGAAAGCCAGAAGACCCTGGACAGATATCATACAGACCCTAAGAGAACACAATTGCCAGCCCAGCCTACCATATCCAGCAAAACTCTCAATTACCATAGATGAAGAAACCAAGACATTCCATGACAAAATCAAATTTACACAGTTTCCACAAATCCAGTCCTTCAAAGCGTGATAGATGAAAAACTCCAACACAAGGAGGAAAACTACACCCTAGATAAATAAAGTAATTTTCTTGCAACAAACCAAAATGAAGATAGCCACACAAACATAATTACACTTCTAACAACAAAAATAACAGGAAACAACAATCACTATTCCTTAATATTTCTTAACATTAGTGGTCTCAATTCCCCAATTAAAAAGACATAGAATAACAGACTGGATAGGTAAACAGGACCCAGCACTTTGCTACATACAGGAAACATACCTCAGTGACAAAGACAGAGACTATCTAAGAGGAAAAGGCTGAGAAAATATTTTCCAAACAAATGGTACCAAAAAACAGGCTGGAGTAGCCATTCTTATATTGAATAAAGTTGTCTTTCAATCAAAAGTTTTCATAAAAGATAAGGAAGGACAATTCATACTCATCAAAGAAAATATCTACCAAGTTGTACTGTCAAATCTGAATATCTATGTTCCAAAATGCAAGGGCACCCATATTGATAAAAGTAATTGTACTAAAGATAAAAGCATACACTGCACCACACACAATAATAGTGGGAGATTTCAGCACACCACTCTCATCAATGGACAGATATTGGAATCAAAACTTAACAAAGACACAGTGAAACTTACAGTAATTATGAACCAAATGGATTTGACAGATGTTTATAGAATACTTCATCCTAAACAAAAGAATATATTCTTTTCTCAGAACCTCATGGTGCTTTTACAAAATTGGCTATCTATTTGGTCATGAAAGAGGCCTAAGCAGATACAATAAAATAGGAATAATGCCATGCATACTATCAGATCACTAGGGACAAAGGCTGGTCTTCAATAACAGCAAAACAACAGAAAGCCCACAAATACAGAAAACAGAACAACAACAACAAAAAACAAAACAAAACAAAACAAAAAAAACAGAAGCCAAGCAATGATCTACTCAATGACAAATTGTTTAAGGAAGAAATAAAAAAAAAAGTTAGACTTTTAAAATATTTAACAAAACTGAAGGCACAATATACCAAAACTTACGGGATACAATGAAAACACTGCTAAGAAGAAAACTCATAGCTCTGATGGGCTCCAAAAAGAAACTAAAAAGAGCACACACTAGTAGCTTGACAGCACACATAAAAGCACTAGAATAAAAAGAAGCAAATACACACAAGAGGACTGGATGATAGAAAATAATCAAACTCAGGACAGAATTCAACCAAGTAGAAACAAAAAGAATTCTACAAAGAATCAAAAAAAGCAGGAGCTGGTTATTAGAGAAAATACACAAAATACATGAACACTTAGCCAAGCTAACCAGAGAGCACAGAGACTGTATCCAAATATAAAAATTCAGAAGTGAAATGGGAAAGATAACGTAAACTGAGGAAACTGAAAAAGATCTGGTCCTACTACAAAAGCCTATACTCAACAAAACTGGAAAATGTGTAAGGAATAATCAATTTTCTGGATAGATACCAGGTACCAAAGCTAAATAAAGATCAGATAAACCATCTAAACTATTCAATATACCCTAGAGAAGTAAAAACAATCATTAAAAGTCTCCTGACCAGAAAAAGTCTGGGATCAGATGGCTTTAGTGCAGAATTCTATCAGATATTCAAAGCAGGCCTAATACCAATACTCTTCAAACTATTTACCAAAATAAAAACAGAAGGAACACTACCCAATTCATTCTTTGAAGCCACTATTACTCCTATAACAAAACCACACAAAGACCCACAAAGAAAGAGAATTCGGACCAATTTTCCTCATGAATATTGATGCAAAAATACTCAATAAAATTTTTACAAACTGAATCCAAGTACAAATCAAAAAGATCATTCACCATGATCAAGTAGGCTTTATCCCAGGGATGCAATAATGGCTCAATATACAGAAATTCATTAATTTAATCCAATATAAACCAACTCAAGGAAAAAAAACCACGTGGTTGTCTTGATAGATGCTAAGAAAGCATGTGACAAAATTCAAAACACCTTCATGATAAAAGTCTTGAAAAGATCAGGAATTGTAGGCCTGTATCTAAACAAAGTAAAAGCAATATAGAGCAAATCACTTGTCAACATCAACCTAAAAGGATAGAAACTTGAAGCAATACCACTAAAATCAGGGATGAGACAAGGTCTGCCCACTCTCTCCCTACCTATAAAATATAGTATTCAAAGTCCTAGCAAGAGCAATTATACAACAAGAAAAGGTAAAAGGGATGCAAATTGTAAAAGAGGAAGTCAAAATATCAGTATTTGCAGATGAAATGTTAGTATATATAAGGACCCAAAAATTTTCCACCAGAGAACTCCTAAGCTGATAAACAACTTCCAGGAATGTGACTGGATATAAAAAATCAAACCAATCAGGCTCTACTCAAAAGGAAAAATTAAGAAAAAGCACACCCTTCTCAATAGCCACAAAAAAAAATACCTCGATGTGACAGTGACCAAGCTAGTGGAAGATATATATGACAAGAACTTCAAGTTTCTGAATAAAGAAGTTGATGAAAATCTAAGAGGATGGAAGGATCTCACATGCTCATGGATTGACAGGATTAATATAGTAAAAATGACCATATTGCCAAAAGCAAACTACAGATTCAGTGCAATCAGCATCAAAATTCCAAACTCATAACTTCATAGAGTCAGAAAGAGCCATTGCAAATTCATTTGGAATAACAAAAAATGTAGTGGAGCAAAAGCTATTCTCAACAGCAAAAGAACTTCTGATAGAATCAGCGTCCGTGACCTCAAGTGGTATTGCAGAGCAATAGAGATAAACACTGTATTGGTACAGACATAGGCAGGTAGATCAGTGGAATAGAACTGAAGACCCAGAAATGAACCCACATACCTACGGTCACTTGATCTTTGAAAAACGAGCTACAACCATCCAGTGGAATAAAGACAGCATTTCCAACAAATGGTGCTGGTTCATCTGGAGGTCAGCATGTAGAGGAATGTAATTTGAACCATTCTTATTACCCCATACAAAGCTCAAGTCCACGAGGATCAAGAACATCCCCATAAAAACAGATTCACTCAAACTAATAGAAGAAAAAGTGGAGAAGAGCCTTGAACATGTGGGCATTGAGGAAAATATCCTGAACAGAAAAACAATGGCTTATGGTCTAAGATCAAGAATCAACAAGTGGGACCTCATAAAGTTGCAAAGCTTCTGTAAGGTAAAGGACACTGTCATTAGGAAAAAATGGCAGCTAAAAGATTGGGAAAAGAACTTTACCAATGCTAAATGCAATAGAGCTCTAATATCCAACATATACAAAGAACTCAAGAACGTAGACTCCAGAGAATCAAATAGCCTATTAAAAAATCGGGGACTGAGTTAAACAAAGAATTATCAGCTGAGGAATATAGAATGGCTGAGAAGCACCTAAAGAAATGTTCAACATCCTTAGTCATCAGGGAAATGCAAATCAAAAAAATCCTGGATTCCACCTCACAGGAGTCAGTATGGCTAAGATCAAAAACTCAGGTGAAAACAGATGCTGGCGAGGATATAGAAGAAGAAAACACTTTTCCATTTTTTTGGGATGGTGAACTGGTACAACCAATCTGGAAATAGTCTGCAGTTCCTCTGAAAGTAGGACATAAAAACAGCTACCGATCCAGCAATACCACTCCTGGGCATATTCCCAAAAGATGCCCAAGATATAACAAGGATACATGTTCCTCTATGTTTCATAGCAGCCTTATTTATAATAATGAAAGATGGAAACAACAGATGACCTTATTTAGAGAAATGGATGCAGAAAATGTGCTACATCTACAATGAAGTATTACTCAGCTATTAAAAACAATGATTTCATGAAATTCATAAACAAAAGGATATAACTGGAAAATATCATCCTGAGTGATGCAATCTAATCACAAAAAAATAAAATAAACATGGTATGCACTCACTGATAAGTGGATATTAGCCCAAAAGCTCAGATTACCCAACATACAATCCACAGATACATGAAGCTCAAGAAGAATGACCCAAGTTCGATACCTCATTCATTTCTAAAAGGGGGATCAAAAAATATTCTAAGAGATGTTTGACAAGTTTGTATCAGAGACTGAAGGAATGGCCATTCAGCGCCTGTCACCCTGAGGATCCAACCCCCATATACCATAGAGCCACCAAACACAGTCAATATTGCTGTTGTCAAAAAGTGCATGCAGACAGGGAGATATATATGCCCTGTCTCCTGAAAGCCTCTGACAGAGCATGACAAATATGCCAAATGCTAAACCAACTTTAGAATGAGAATGAGGTCCATTGGAGGTTGAAAGAGTTGGAGAACTGAAGGGGTTTACCCCCTTATCGAACAACAAGCAGTCCAACTGAAGGCTCCTGGGGCTAAAGCCACCACCTAAAGGTACTCATGGACAGACCCATGACTCCTGCTACATATATAGTAGAGGATGGCCTTGTTGGGCACCAATGCAAGGAGAAGACCTTCGTCCTGCCAAGTCTGGAATCCCCCAGGGTAGGGGAATGTCAGGGCAAGGTGTGAATGGGTAGGTGGGTGGGGGGAACACCCTCGTAGAAGAACAGGGAGAGGGTATTGGATAAGGCAGTTATTGGTGGGAAACCTGGAAGGGGATGACATTTGAATTGCTAAATAAAATATCCATTAAACCAAACAAACAAATAAAAACAAAAACAAACAAACACAAAAACTCCACTGACAGGTGATTAACACCAATAACAAGAAACATAAAATTAAATAAAGAATCTCTATTTCTTCCATTTTTTTGTTTTTATTTGCTTTTTTCAAAATCAAGCATTCAGCAGAGTTAGAATGTTTAATGGCAGAGAGATTATCAGTCTTCTGTACTACTTTCAACTCTGAGTCATGTTTTACTCATTCCAAGTTTTCCCAAAAGCCAACAAAGAAGAACCCAATATACCTTTCAAAATAAGTGTGAATATCAATGCGTCTCAATACCCTCCACCAAAATCTTAAACAGTAGGTGACTAGAAAAAAGAATCCCCTGACAATTGCAATCCCTCACCTTTTTCATATCCCTCTCTCAATTCTTTTCCTCAATGTTCCTAACCTGATAAATTTCCTGCTGTTTTTGCCTATGCCAAGTCCATACTCCTACCTGGAATCCTGTGCCAACCCAGCACATCATCCCCACATTTCTAGAGCAGTAAGACAAGTCAAACTAAGTTTTAGTTTTATTCCTTTAAAAATTATATTAAATCCATTAACCTTGTATAATAATACAAGACAAAAGAATTGAAAAACTGCACAAAATGTAAGTCTTAAAATGTTATTTGAAGATTTTTTTACCCAAATTAAATGGTTCAAATTGATGTGTCTAGAGCATCTTCAATAGCAAATAAACATTATTACCAAAATTGTAGTCATTTGGTGGCACCTTCAGTAAAAAAAAAAAAAATCAATGTTTTCTTGGAGAAAAGAGCCAATTTCAAAGTGGAGGAGAAATTACCATACAGGGAACAGAAACATTTTATATATCAAGACAATAAGGGACTTATTGATTCTCAAATCTTCTAATGCCTAGCATCCTTCAATACAGTTCTCATGTTTTGGTGATTTAACTATAAAATTATTTTATTTGCTACTACCGATCTAATTTGCTATTATTATGAATCATAATTTAAATACATTTAAGATGGGATTTTTCCCCTTAGGGGCATGACTCACAAGTTGAGAACTACTGAATACTGTCAAATATTTCTCAAATTGGATAAAAAGCAATTTGGGAGAATTTGTACTGTCTAGTTTGAGAACTTCAACACCTAATTTGGATGGAACATTTTCACATCAACAACATCTGTAAGTCTAAACTCATTAATTGTAAAACATTTTTGTTCATGATGACATAAAAAACTAAAAAGTAAGACTCATTCAGAAAATGCTGGGAGACATTTGAATCACTCCTTAAGATTAAAAGCGAAAGTTAACAAGGGAGGAAAACCCTGTTCTGCCTTTCCTATAAAAATATAATCAAAAAAATGCTAGGAGACACTTCCTCTAGTGAAGTATTAAAGTAAGTGCATTAAAAAGTAATGGTAACACCGATATATCACCACTCTGAAAGTGCTAATGAAGAAGGATTGAGACTGCAGTAACACCACCACACAGCCCTGCCAAAATTACTCTTTTGCAGCTTCAGGAACTTTCCACCTATTTTCCATTGCTGAATATTCATCTTCTGTGCAGTAGTTGCTCTTACTAACTATATATTGAACATTTGAATATTGAATCCAGGAGTCTAAAGGAATGTAGTCCTTAGTATTTTGTATTTCCTTATTAGCATATCTAAATGTCCTTTTGATTGGATGGTTTTCCTAAAAAACCCCAAATTTTAACAGAGCAAGTTGGTGTTAGGAGGAGGAGGTAGGGTAGCAAAAAAAAAACATACCTAGAAATCAACAAGGCAGCATCAACTTCAAGCCCCTGCCATGGGTGAAACAGCTTTATGTAACCCTCTACATACACACACTTTGAGTTCTTGAAACTTCATGACAATTATGTAAATGTTGCCATTTCCATCTGGCAGCTGAGGAAACAGACCAGAAAAAAGAAAAATAAGAGTGTCAAACATCATGTATCCTGTGAGTTCAGTGTGAGACCTTCTGCCTTTGCATATGTGATTTCAATTATTTTAAATATTGTGCTGCATGACAAGCTTTCCTCTAGATTTCAGATATAAATACTGACCAAGTTAACACAGTTGTTCATGGTACCCCTTGCAAAGTAAGCTCAAGTCATTCTGACAGAGATAACAGTATACTCTAGTGACATTCAGTGGTGCATGTGGAAATGCTTTTGCAAAAGGATATATTTTCTTAACTGATGATGTATTTATAAGGATGAAGGGCATATAATTCATTTAATTAAGTCTTTATAGATCAAAATTGTGGAAAAACTATTCTTGCCTTTTCAAGTATAAGGTCCTAAATTCCAAGGCCACCCAAAGGAGGGCTTCTTTTAAAAATATTTTTTGTTGAGGCTCATTTCTGCAAGGGCATACATTGGAAAAAGCAACTGTCTTGATATGTGTTTTGTAGGCTATATTGTAGTAACAAGAGAGGAAACATTGAAGCATGAAAAAACAAGCAAAAATAGAACATGCATATTATTACCTGATCAAATTTAGGACCTGGTCCTAATTCCTGGAAATAAAATACTCACATTTCATCTGTTTCAATCTCTACACCTAGAATATGCATAGAACTAGTCTCTGTCTAGGTAGCAGTTTGGTCCTTCAAACCTATTTTCCTTTCTGTGTGGCAGACCCAGTTTGACAGGTCTTGTGAATGATGCTATTGGGCAGACACTCTAAAAAGGATGTGGCAATCAGGTCTTCCCTAAGGAGGAGAAACTCAGTTTATTCACAGGGTTTTCCCCAGGTACTTACTGTAGGTCCCAGTCTTATTTCATTTGAATTCATCTCAGTGTATTGAAGTGTCACTGAGCCTTAAACCCTATCTCTTTCATTAGGAAACCTCTCCTGTCAGCTTCTCTTTGGGAAGCAGAGACTGAGAACCAGGAAGGTGTGCCTTCTAGAGCTACAAGAAAGCAAAGGCTGCAGAGGGACACCTGATAGAGAGAAGCAGGGACTGGAGGACAGACTAAAGAAGAAAATCTGCACCCAGAATCAGGGAGAAAACTTACAATCTACCTGTTGGATTAGGACATCCAAAGAGTACTCAGAGTATTTCCTGAATGTGAATGTTTCAAATACCTTTTCTTTAAGAAGGCTAAGCTGTACAGAACCATTTTAAATGGTGAATGAATTTGTCTTTATCCATCTTGTTTAAGCTGTCCTCCAAACTGAAAGTTTTCCATCTGTCTAGATAAATTAGGAACTAGCACTCCTTTATCTTCTTTCTTGGGCTGTCGGGTTTGGATTTGCCTCAACAGAACTTCTTCTTATCTTTCAAGCCTTGAAACATTCCTACATTTATTTTATATAGAGGATGCGCAGCAATGCAAGCCAGGCTTCAGCCTGTGCTGTCAACTTGAAATTGGAAGTTGGGTAGTAGCAAGAAAGGCCACAAATTCAGTGGCCTGCAATATCCGGCCTATTTTCATCATTCACAGTTCTAGTATGTGATTTGACAAGGTCAAGGTATGGCTTGTGGCATTTATACTTACAGTTAGAGAAGCAGAAAAGTTACATGACCAGGATCCAAGTTTCCTGTTAAGCATGACTGACAATGTTTTCCAGTAGTTTTCAGAAGGCATATCCTTTTCTGGGAGATGAGTTGGCAGGTCTCCCATCATGGGCACGTTGGTTCTTGCCTTTCATTTTGCTAATGAAGAGGTTGAATTTCCCTCATGTGTATATGAGTTGCATGACCCACTGTGATGTGCTCCTCTGGGGAAGGTTAGCTAAAGGAAAGATTGCTGAATGAATGGGATCTTATGTATTTATTTGATTATGTATTGTGCTTATTGATCTAAAGCCTTTGCTCAGTTCTTAATGTTAAAATTTTCTATCTGTTGGAATCCAAATTGTAGTGTTCAAACAGCAGGTGATGACTTATACCATTTCCTTCAACATTTCCTGCATTGTTTTCTCTAACTGAGGAAAGTTGATGACTTAAGTTCACAACCAAGGGGAGTGGACATTTATACTAAAGTGTGAAATGAAAGTACTGCCTACAAAAAGTAGTGAAAAGATTCTTGGAGCTGGGAGAATCAAAATAATCCTGTACTTTATAGCTTAGTCCCTGCTGAGAATATCTCTAACAGAAACAAAGGTAGCAATTTAGGTTTCCAGTGGAGGCTTTAGAATGTGACAGGTCTGGCTAAGAATAGCAGTCTCTGACCACACTCATTGAATTTCAATATGTGAATTAATGCTTTCTGGGTCATGTTGAGGGCTTCCCGTGAAGTGAATAAAAGTCTTCACATTATTTGGACCACAAGAATGTGATCAGTGAATGGAAAGAGCTGGAACTTTATCTTCACATTAGGTTGTGGTTGATTGATCATTTCCTCATTGATTTAGAATCACGAACTTGAATCTATGGCTTTCCATACTTCTGATTTGTCCAGTGGTGCCAGTGATAGAGCCCAAACCTCCCCTCCTTATCATTTAGTGCTTCTTAGTATTCTTCTGAAAAGAAATTCTTACAGAATTTTTGTCTTATAGGGTTTTGTGAGATAAATATAAACTGTAGCATGAAAGAATTTATAGAAAGAATTTATAGCCATTACTACTAGTAAATGAAAGGACTTTGAACATAGTTTCCTTTGTCCACTGTGAAAGGCTCAGTATCCTTCATCCTGCAAAAGAACCTGCAGAATGTGGGGTGTGGAAAACCCTACTAGATACAGACAATAGGATCTGCACATTTATGGAACAACTGTAATCTCCCAGATACCTGTGGGAAGCCTGAGCCATGTGCTGGTCTCAAGTGAACAAGGGAGTAGAAAGAGAAACAAACAGGGTGCTATGCAATTGCATAGTCATTTTAACCTGTCAATGAAGTGTTCTCAGGCCAGCTCCCTCCAGGACTGACTTCTGAACTCCATGGTGGTGTCCCTGCTGGGACCATTTGAAAGATACTCCCCAGACTTCTTGCCTTCTCTGCTCTAGTCTTGTGGCCTGTAGTAAGTTTTCTTTCTTCTTATCAAAGTGCTTTTTTGAAGATTACACACAACTGTTTCATTTAGCAAAAATGTTACCAATACATCTTTGCTACAACATGTATATAGATTTGAAACTTGTGGCTTTTCTCAGGAATTGACCAATTTCAGTAACTGATGTGTGCCGGTTTTCAATGTGCACTGGGATTATTATGTGATTCTTATTTGAGTTTTCATAAAATAAAGAATATAACCAACCACTTCTTGATATTGATATTATGCTAATTGATTAGACTAGTAGAATCGGAATTGAATTAATGTAATGATTGCTTTTCTTATAACAAAATATTGGAAAAAGGTTTATTGGTATAGCTCCATGATGTATGTTTTGTATATATGTGTTCTGTGTGTACATACCAAATGTTTAACGTGGTGGAAAGAACTTAAATTATTTGGTCACTTTTTCCACATCTGTAATGCAAGTAGTGAATGCTGGTGCTCTACTTCTCTCTATTCGTTGGTCCCCAAAGATAATGGAATATGCTACCTAAATTAGGGCAAGATTTTCCCAGTTTAACTAACCCAATCTGGATAATCCTTTAGACAAACTTAGAAGCTTTGTTTCTTCAATGATTCTATATCTAGTCAGTTTTGACTATAAAGGTTTAACACAGTGTGAACTAATGAACATATCAATTTATATCTCTGGTGTCTCACCATCTTGTCTTTGTCATTGTTGTCACCATCACCCACGACCATCATCAGTTTGCCCGGTACAAATTGTTTTTGAATATTAATTATTGGTGGGAAACTTCTGCTGCCTTTACAGTATCTCAATGTGTATTATTTTACAAAGTGATTCAACAAGAAGAAATATAAGTGAATTCTATTTGAATTAAATGGATCAAGTTTGGTCATTCTGATGCTGAGCATATTTTCACATTTCTTTGCGATAACACATAATTATTTTTGGCCTTCCACTCTTAGTAGAAAACCACTACTACGTTAAATGAAATTAGTGTGGAAAACTCACAAATCAAAAAAAAATACGTAGTTAATCTTTTCATTTTAGAATAAGAGATACAAAAGGACTGATGAGGAAAGTAACTTGCCTATACGTAAATGAGTTGATACTAGGACTCTGTCAGTTATTGGCTGTTCTGCTTTGTATATGACTGTTCTTTCTGGATGATATGACTGTTCTTTGTTTCCAGGTGCTGTAACGGATTTGTGTCCAGTGTCCTGCCTAGTGAAAAGCTGTAATTGTGTCCACTTTTGTTCATACCCACCTCGCTTGTGCAGCCTCACAATTAGATTCGGCATTCTTTGCCTGAGTTGCATAGCTGTACACAGAAACGTGCATGCACACATTAAATATGGCACCAAACTCAGAAAGATTGCCCATTATCTGAGACCAAACTTAACAGATGTGTAAACACATATTGCTCTGGAGACAGATATATATATGCTATCACTGCTGCGCGGACTCCATGGTTTGAGATAATTTAGTCGAGATGAATACTTTCTCTAGGCATCTCTTCCGGAGGTCCTCTGTCCATATTTCTTGTGCTCCCATTCCTGAGATACAAAGAGGTTCCTCAGGTTTCGTGCAGTTTATGCTCCCTAGCAAAATCAGGCAATTTAACTTAGAGAGGAAAGAGATCTGGATGAAGTTCTGGTCCAGACTTAGCTATGAGATAGATGGAAGAGGTTTTTGAGTGGAGGCTCCTTCGGTTTCCTCGCATGAATGAGGGGTTAGTAGCTTCAAAGTGGGATCTGTCCATGGTCTGTTCTGTTGACAATCCTCTTACACGAGTCCTACCATGGTCCCCGAAAAGAGTGCGCAAGTTCACTCACCTGCTAGGAGTCACTGAGGGTGCCTGTGCCTACTCACCTCATCGCCGAGCAGGTGCCAGGATGCCAGTGCAAGATCGAGGCCTCCTGCAGCCAGGTTTTGCTCAGGTTATACAGTCACATTATGTCCCACGAACAAAGGCTGGTGCCGGTGATATTGGCTCTCAAAGTAGGAACTGGTGTGAGATCTCCAAAGCAAAGTGCTGATGTTTGCTTCTTACTTGAAGCATTCTCCCTTGTTTTTTCTTATTCATAGCTTCTATTTTCAAGCTTCATTTGTACGCGTGTTTCTGACAAAAAAGTGTTAGAAAAAAAAAAAAATAAATCCAGAACATTTGGAGGCACAACTCTAAGCTCTATATTCAAAAGGTTCTTTTACTATGGAAAATCATGAAGGACACACAGAAGGATTATGTACTAAAGTGCTACCAAACCTGAAACTTCCAGCATGATAGATCACAAGGGTCTTCTGTTACTATTACCCAACTGGTAGCAGTATTGGGAAAGAAGGTTTCTCTCTTCATTAACTTTAAGAAAAATACTACAGTCTATGGAATCCAAAGAATATGTTTAAAAATGGCACATGGCAAAGGCATGGATTCAGAATTATGTCAAGGAAAACAATGGTGATGTAAGCCCTCTTATTTACTTCTAGTCGGGCTCAAGTTTGAAACATTTTCCAATTACCTGAATGACCCACTAAGATATAACAAAGGGGATGAAATGGAACACTGAGGGAATGATAAAGAAGGATCCCCTGTGTTGATATGAGTTGTAGGAGACGTCAAAAATATTATGTACAGTGAGTATATGTTTAGAAGTCTATTGAGAGTCTCCAGTTGACTGCCTCAGAATATGAGCTCCTTGATTACCATGTGGATATGAAAGGAAAGAAGAGGTAGACATGGAATTTGAGTACTGCAAAGTAGAATATAAGTTCTGAAGTATCCAATCAAGGTCTCTGGAAGAAATAACGATGTACTACTAGAGAGGCTTTAATCAGCTTAAGAACAGTGTGGAGCATGCATGTCAAGGATCTCAGAGAGAGAGCCCTGCCTTGGAGCGCAAAACTTATTCTATAGAGAAAGTGTCTCTGCTCTATTTTGTTGGGTTTGCTCTGAAATTCTCGATCTGTGATAGGTTCTATCTCGCATGAGAGTCATGAACATCGTCGAAAGATTTGGATTAAAAGAGGCTGGAGAGGCAGAATGAATGAGAATAAAATAGTGGAATAGATTTGAGGCTTATGGTTTCATTGAAACAAAGGAGTGAACAGGCAGCACCTGATTTGAGGCCTGTGTGAATCTGTGTGAGGTCAAGTGGCATAAAAACTCTTCATTTCAGGTTGTTTGTCAGAGAATACTCATGTGCTGGAGTCTTGCAGTTAGAAAACGAGAGGCAAAATATGATGTATTCGAAAAGCTTGGGTGCTGGGGATGAGATAACTGTACTTTCAACTCTTGTAGAATCTATGGCAGGAAAGTGCCATGACTTAAAAGGCATGACTTTAGGCTCTGCAGCAAGTTCCAGTGCAGCCTCTTTAGAGCGAGAGGCATGTTTTCAAGCCTGCTCATCTAAATAATAATAACCAACATAATGGAATTAACTATGAGCACTTGAAAAAGATGCGAATTAATTAGTCGTAAGACACTGGGAAAGAGTCCACGCATCTCAAATTCTCACTTTTTAAATAAAAGTGAGTGCTTCTTAGCTCAGAAACACTGTAATCTAGAGGATTTCGTAAAGCAGAAAACATGTCTAGTCTGGGGTCAGGAGGCAGGGCTTAGTGCTTGTATTCTGATGACTTCTTTCAGAAGGTCTAAGAAAATTACACTAATTTCTACATTGGTGTGACTGATGAGTTCGTCTTTAACGAGGCCTCTGGGACTGCTTTGGGGAAATGAGTTTTCCTATTTTTATTGGATATTTTATTTATATTTCTAAGATTATCCCGCCCTTTCCATGTTTCCATCCATGAAGCCCCTGTCCTATCTCCTCCTTCTTCTGTGAAAGTGCTCAACCACCCACCCTTTCCTGCATCACTGATCTGAAATTCCCTTACACTTGGGGTTCCAGCTTTGGCAGGACCAAGGGCTTGTTCTCCCATTGGTGCCCCAAAACAGTATCCTCTGCTATATATTCAGCTGGAGCCATGGGTCTGTCCATGTGTACTCTTTGGGTGGAGCTCTGGCTTGTCGATATTGTTGTCCTTATGGGGTCACTCTTCAGCTCCTTAGTCCTTTATCTAACTTCTCCAATGGGGACCCCTTTCAATGGTTCAATGATTGACTGCTTGCTGAATTTTCTTCATACAAAGGTTTACCACTAAATCTTTATTTTTCCTTGGCAGCTTCCTGGTTGGGAATGATGGCAAGGTGTATGATGGTGTCGGTTGGCATGTCCAAGGTTTGCACACTCAAGGCTACAATAATGTTTCCCTGGGCATTGCCTTCTTCGGCAGTAAGATAGGTAATGTTAATTTCCTCCAGACTCAGAAAGTGGCCTATCTGCTTCCTCTACTTGCTTTTGCCAATGCTTATATCTTTGTAACTATACTGTATTTGTCATCCCTGATAATCACTGGTTCTGGAAATCATTTCTGCTGTTACACTTTATGTATGACCTGCAGATTTTTCCTCATCTATGGTTGATATGTTGCTGAAGCTGCCCCTTATATGGAGTTGATAGTTATGGCCAATGAAATCTGAAGTCATCTGCTACTAATCTATTAGACTGAGAGGCACTATCAAACGCATGGAATTATTTCTTCATTGGCTCTCTTTATTGATAAAGACAGAGCTAGTCAGCTCAGCTCAAGGCTGAATGCTATATGATCCTCCACCACCAATCAGAGCATAATAGAGGCAGGATGATGTTGAAGGTTAGTCATGTAATAACAAGAAAAAAAAAAATTAGTCGGGTTTGCAGCACTTTAGAAGAGGATCCTAATTGTTTAAGAATTTCTGACCAAGCATTCTTTCTGCCTATCTTTTTGTTTCCTGTCTACTGGTACTCAGGTTTTGCTAAGTTTGCCCTCACTGTGAGTGCTGTCAGCATGCAGTTTCGCCTAACAGTTTTTTATTTCATGTTGCTCCATGAAGGGGCTTAACCCCGATCCTGCCTCCTGCTCTACTGAAGGACCGATCTTTTTGCCATCCTGAATGGCTACCTGTCTTGGTACATTCAGCCATTTTCTTTTTAAAAAAGAAAACCTGTTTGGTTCCTCCAACATCCCAGAAATGCCCAAAAGGTCAGATTCATCAACCTAACATACCCAACGTTGCATTACCCCAAATATATTTAGGAGTATTCTCCTAATAGATTTCCAAAGGTTTCTTGGACCTGGAACATCTCATGTGTCATAGAGAAATTAGGAGAAATTAGAAAAAGTATTTCAATAATGGACAATGTCCTATTAATTGGAGAATTAAGGAGAAAAGGATTTTTTCCCAGAGACTATCAACTCACCAAAATATTATTATCATAGCGGACATTCTTGCCATAAATAAGTGTACACTCATATTTTACTGAGTCTACAAGAAAACACTAAATCTTCAGACTTGCCGTTAATGTCAGTTGAAAAAAAAAATAAAACTCTACCATCAAAGGAACAATCACTTCAGTGAGGGAAAAAGTCAAAAACAGAACAGATACAAAGATACAAATGAAAGTGTGTTGAACAGCATGGGTGAAAGAATAAAGGAAAATGGAAGGAAGAAAAATAGTAAACATGTTGTATACTGTGGGAAAACACACACACACACACACACACACACACACACACACCTACCTTTATATAATAGCACTTTTGCATGGTGCTAAGAAATTTGGAATTCTGGCTAATATACTGACATTATAATGGTTATGCTAAAGAACTCAGTGAAAATGGTAGTGCTACTCAGCTGAAAATGACCATGAAAATTAGAAACTCTAATAAAATGAGGTAATCACTTTCAGTGTATGTTGTTAGCTTTCTCTGCTGACACGAGCCTTTCCTCAGATTCCGTGATATTTTTAAATTTCATTTTTAATGCTCTAAAGTTCCTGCAAAAATGTACATTTACAGCTCCGTATGCTTAATAGTGAATTCTATAACGTATGGGTTCTTTGCCGGGAATTCATGTCCTGGAAAGCTTGATAAAGTTCATGGGTAAGTTGTACTTCGTGCATCTCCACTTATTATGCTTAGTTTTGCATATAAGCGTAAGCTATCTTGTGTTTTGAAGAATATGCGGCTGTGACTCTCTTGGCCAATCTGCCAGTCACTCCTTTTTTTTAAACTTTCATATTGGTTTCTGTTTATTAAAACCCTCTAATCCAGGCACCTGCCGTTTTAATTCCTGCTAGAAAGTTCACATTTGAAGACATTAATATTGCTTGAGACACAAACATTTTGTGTGACAGCCTCTGTCTGTATGTTGTTTTCATGACAATCCAACAAATTCTCACACCACTGGTTTTCACTCTATAGCATACTTTAATATCATATCACCGGACTGCTTAGGAAGCCAAGACGTTTGACACACATTGGACAGCTGAACCTTCAACCAAATTTGTCATCGTCATCCACTGCTTGGAAAGCTGCAATGAATCTGCAGACTGCTTGGTTTTGTGAGGAGACACACAGTCCTTTCACATGGACAAACAAATTTCTGTGACATTACCTTATCAGTGATGAAAAAAGAAATAACATGTTTCTTCAGAAACCATGGGAGAGCAGAGCTGAGTCATAGTATTTTACACAAGTGTCATACATTATTCTTGAAAGAATATGAATTGAAGTGGAAATTCAGGCCATGGCAGGCTGCCTAACACTCAGGCGTATTATGTTTCTCCATTGTGAATGGGAACATTACCCATAATCAAATAATAATAAACAACAAAAGCAAAACTATGAAACCAAGGAAGAATTGTGCCTTCTTCGTCCCACCCTGTTCAAGTGAAAAGGAAAGGTCCTACTTGTTTTTTACTCTGATGTTAGAATCTTGGTCTTCTCTACACACACCCGAACAAGAATTTAACCTCTCTGGACTACACGGCTCATCTCTATAGTAGGAAAACTGTTTTCTGTTTGAAGACAGGGAGTTAGATACAATATTCTCTTCTGGTTCCTTTCGTGCCAGATTTATATTCAAAAACATTTTTGGTTTTAGTTAAACAGAAAAAAAATATATGAAAGGAATCCTTATGTTTTCACAGGTAGGACTTGGAGTTAGATAACCAATAAACTGATTTTTTAGGGATGTATTTGCTAAATGAATCTTGTGTCTAATTTTTGGATGCTTCTTCAATGTGCCACTAATGCTGTAAGCTTTGAGCTTTCCAGACCACTTATGTGGAGAGAACCTGCTTTATTTTTCAGGGGCTTTTCATAGACTATTCCTATAATCACAGGGATAATGTGGGGCGATGTCTACAAATTTGGATCTGAAACTGGCAGCAAACAGCAGCTGAGTTGATTCTTATTCCTCAACTTTTAAGCACACCATTAAAAATTAGAGTTAGAAAAACAATAAGCAATAACTAATGCAGAATGTTAAAAGCACAATGATAAACCCAGAATATCTAAGCTTCACAGATAAAATAAACACAAAATCTTTTTAAAGAGGTGATGGGTGTCAGAAAGTATTTAATGAAAGGATTATCTTTCTTGTACATGATTGATATGTCATGTGATATTGTTAGAGAGTATTTGGCAAAAGGAAGTGTTATAGTTAAGGGCTTTACATTTCAAAACCGGGATGGCGGACAAACCTTGAATCGCTGAGAAATGAAACTGACACACTCAAACCCTAAAGAGGAGTGGATTTACAGAAAGGAGGAAAGTAATGGCAAAGTGCTGAGGATGCAGAGCACAACTACACTGTAGAATTAAGGCTAGCCTGATGAGAAACTAACTTTTATGTGAAAGAGAACTGAGAGGACTGTGGAAAGCCACACTTTTAAAGTAATTATTTATTTATATTTTATGTGAGTGTCTTTTGTCTACAAGTGTATGTGTACTGCTAAGCATACCTGATGCCTGCAGAGGTCAGAAAGAGGATGTTGGAATCTCGCAATGGCTTCTGCAGATTTACAAATATGGGTTGTAGCATACAGTATGTGGGTAAGGTGTGCTGAGACTATCTAAATCCATGGCATCCAATGTAGACGAGAAATGTTCTCAAGAGTGGAGCCATCTCTCAGCCTCCTGGGTATGAAGTTTTAAAGTGGATTGGAAGGAAAACCCCTGGCAGGTACTGTTACAAGACAATCAAGTTGGAGGTTGGACAGTGGCTGTTTGATGGAAATAATAAAAGAATTTAAAAATATAGGGGAACACAATGGATGACTGGTGGTAGTCATTGATTGGGGTTCTGATAAGGAAAATGGGAAATTTAAAATGCCTTATTTTTCTACCTGCAGAAAATGGAGAATAATTTTCCTGGACCCACTGGATTTTTTACAAAAGTTAGTTGAAGGAGCTGATGATTTTTGGCCATACCTGGTGAATATACTCGGTGGAAAGACAACAGCTAGACCAGGGTCCTAAGGATGAGCCATGGGGGTTTGAAAGCTACAGTAGTTCAGGGAAAGCAGGGTGGGGCAATCACCTGAAAAAGAAACTATGAGGAGAGAGGCAGGGAGGCACTCTCTATACAGCCTATGGAGAGAACATTTTCAGGACCAGAGTATCAATATTCAATACCATTGCTCAGAAGGTTGAGGAGCTCCACAGTCATCTTGGCTGAGTTCGTTCCAATGCTAGGGATGAATGCAAAAGTGCAAAGCTGTGTTTTGCCTTTTAATTTCTACCATTCTATACACTGGGACATATGGGATACCTGGACAGTATGTGATAATGGATGAAAAGATGGATTTAGGATTAGAGTGGTTGAAGCAAATTGTGCTCCTCAAACTGACTTCTTTGTTTCCTTTATATTTCAGCCTAATGGGTCAGATGGTGTAGTATATGAAGCTGGACTATGACTCTCACACCACTATAGATGCAATGATATTGCTCTTGGAATTGTAACTGTAGGAAACTTTGTAGGTATAGGAACATCAGTAAGGGCAGAAGAATCTGTCTAATGAAGTACCATGTGGAATACTCAGGCAGCATAGGAAAAATGGAGGCGATATTTGAGCACTGAAATCGTGATGAGTCAGCAGAATATTTTTAGATCTAAGAAAAATTCTCAGTAAAAGAATAGCTGCTACTGAATATCCCAAATAAAATATTTGCCTAATAAAATCCATCCTTACAAAAGCCATTTCACCTTCTATCTCTATTCAAAAGGTAAACATGAACAACAAGAGAAAAAAAGATATACATTTAACAAGTCTTCCATTTAGAATGCCACACTTCATATAACAATGGTATGTGAATATATCATTGCCTTAACGATGACTGTATAAAAAAATCCAGTGCTATACATTCTGCATGCACGAAAATTTATGTTATATTATATGTTCTGCTTCAGGGCATTTTAATTTTCCTAAAGAAATTTTGGCCAGGTGGAATCCAAAAACCACAGCTATTTGGGCTTTATTTTATTCTAATTAATTGTTATTTCAATGTGATTGTGTAGAAAACATAAGATGAAATTGGGAAGAATGAAATCTGGTGCTTGTCCTGCTATGTAAGCAAGCTTTGAGATCTTAGTACATCAGTAATGTGTTTTCTGAAAAGCCTCCAAATAGGCTGCACTGGAGGCAGCCAGAAACCCTGATCCAGTGCTTGGCCAATGCATGGGGTACCCAGCCTCCAGCTACTATAATGAGCACAGTGAAAGTGTGTCAACATCCTCCCCTGGACAAACTTTCTCTAGCATCGTCAAGACAGCTCATTTCAGCACACTGAAAAAAGACAATTAAATCTAGGTATACTCTTTCTCCTGGTGGGAATCTGTCATATCTCTCATCTTGTCACACCTCTGTTCCCTCCTTTGTCTTCCTTAGTTGCCCTTTTCTTGTGCAGCAGTGCAAGAGTCTTCTCTGCCGATATCCTTCAAAGGTCTCTGGAGACGGTACCAGTAACCTCAGGGCTCAATCTGGCTGGCCCCACGACTTATCTGTAGTTCTGTCTCCAGTCATCCTACATACGTCAGGGTACTGAGGACCAACCATGCACCAACTGACCTGTGTTGTGAGTGCTGTACAGTGTCTGTGGTCCACCTGTGCTTGGCTGGGCCTGGCTGAGCTGAGAGAAGAGAACCCCAAAGCCTTTGTGTCTTCCAGGCCCCCTAATCTCCACCAACTGCCTCATATCAGAGGAAGGAGGCTTTTATCATTATCACAGGAGACAAATTCCCAATACCTGCCTTTGAGTGATGCTGTGGTGGGTTTGCCTTTAGAGTTTTTATATCTCTTACAACCTCACATTCTTTTCTGAACAACTTCCTTTTGAATGTGTCATTAGATTGACTCTGTTAATTTGTAACTTTCCTAATGCATCCACAAAAGTAATCAGGAGAAAAAATTGACATCTAGTGGGTAAGACATAGAGATATATCAATATCTCTGATTTACATGAGGATAGATGAATACAAACCTCAAACCTTTCTGTCAGAGATTCTGTTTTTCTGTGTGGAGAGGCGTGCAGACTCCCAGAAAGGTAGTTAACACCTCTCATACAGGAAGTAGTCACAGTAGTAGTCATAAGCCACTAAGAAATAGTCTCACCCAAAGACACCTGTTAGGTTTTGAATGAACCTCTTGATAGTCATGTATTAGAAACATTAGTCCCTGATAATCACTACTGTTGAAAGATGGACCTTTTTAGATGTAATTAATTATTAACGTTGTTGCTGTAAGAGTGAGTTTGTTAACAAAATGAGTGTGCTCCCCCATATGAATACTCTCTTGTGGTTTCCCACTCTGCCACAGGATGGTATGAAAATAACCAGCCTGGTAGTAATA
>NC_046156.1:755243-835851 GCF_011064425.1 Rattus rattus
ATACAGGATTTAAAAAATGGAAATAGAAACAATAAAGAAGTACAAAGAAAGGCAACCCTGGAGATAGAAAACCTAGGAAAGAGATCAGGAATGCATAGACACAAGTATCACCAACAGAATACAAGAAATAGAAGAGAGAATTTCAGGGGGGGGGGAAGATAACATAAAAAACATTTACACGACCATCAGAGATAAAGGAAAATGCAAAAAGCTCCTAACACAAAATATCCAGGAAATCCACGACACAATGAGAAGATCAAACCTAAGGATAATAGGTATAGAAGTGAGCTAAGACTCGCAAATATAGGGCCAGTAAATATCTTCAACAAAATTATAGCAGAAAACTTCTCTAACCTAAATAAGGAGATGCCTTAAATATGCAAGAAGCCTACAGAATTCTGAATAGATTGGACCAGAAAAGAAATTCCTCCTATCACATAATAGTCAAAACACCAAATGCACAAAACAAAGAAAGAATATTAAAAGCAGTAAGGGGGAAAGGTCAAGTGACATATAAAGGCAGACCTATAAGAATTACACCATCTCCTCACCAGAGACTGTGAAATCCAGAAGATCCTTGACAGATATCATACAGACCCTAAGAGAACACAAATGCCAGCCCAAGTTCCTGTATCCAGCAAAACTCTCAATTAACATAGATGGAGAAACCAAGATATTCCATGACAAAACCAAATGTACACAATATCTTTCTACAAATCTAGCCCTACAAAGAAAAATAGATGGAAAACTCCAACATAAGAAGAAAAACTGCACCCTATAAAAAGCAAGAAGTAATCTCCTTGCAATGAATCCAAAAGAAGGTAGCCACACAAACATAATTCTACCTCTAACAACAAAAATAACAGGAAACAACAATCACTCTTCTTTATATCTCTCAACATCACTCAACTCAAGTCCCTAATAAAAATATACAAACTAAAAGATTGGATATGTATAGAGGACCCAGCATTTTGCTGCATATGGGAAAAACAACTCAGTAACAAAGACAGAAACTACCACAGAGTAAGAGGCTGGAAAACAACTTTTCAGGCAAATGTTCTGAAGAAATAATCTAGGGCAGCTATTCTAATATCGAATAAAAGTGACTTTAAACCAAAAGTCATTAAAAAGCATAAGGAAGGACACTTCACATTCGTCAAAGAAAAATCCACCAAAATGAACTCTCAATCTAAATATCTATGCTCCAAATGCAAGAGCTCCTACATTCATAAAAAAAACCTTACTAAAGTTCAAAGCACACATTGCACCTCACATAATAATAGTAGGAGATTTCAACACCCCACTCTCATCAATGGACAGATCATGGACACAGAAACTAAAAAGATATATAGAGAAATTAACAGAAATCATGAACCAAACGTATTTAATAGATATTTATAGAACACTTCATCCTAAAACAAAAGAATATACCTTCTTCTCAGGACCTCATGGTACCTTCTCCAAAACTAAACCATATAGTCGGTGACAGAACAGGCCTCAAAAGATACTGGAAGAGAGAAATAATCTCATGCATCCTATTAGATCACCATTGACAAAGACTGGTCATCAATAGCAACAATAATTACAGAAAGTCCACAAATAAATGGAAGTTGAACAACACTTTACTCAATGACAATTTGGATCAAGGAAGAAATAAAGAAAGAAATAAAAGACTTTTTAGAATTTAATGAAAATTAAGGCACAACATACCCAAACTTACGGGACACAATGAAAGCAGTGCTAAATGGAAAACCCACAGCTTTGAGTACCTGCAAAAGGAAACGGGAAAGAGCATACCTTAGCAGCTTGACAGCACACCTAAAATCTGTAAAAGGAAAAGAAACAAATACACCCAAGATGAGTAGAAGGCAGAAAATAATCAAACTCAGGGCTAAAATAAACCAAGTAGAAACTAAAAGGACTATACAAAGAAACAACCAAACCAGGAGCTGCTTCTTTGAGAAAATAAGCCAGATAGATAAACGCTTAGCCCAACTAACCAGAGGAGAAAGAGTGTATCCAAAGTAACAAAATCAGAAGTGAAAAAGGGGACATAACAACAGAATCAGAGAGAATTAAAAAAAAATCATAAGATCCTACTGCAAAAGCCTCTTATTCAATAAAAATCTCTATTCAATGGAAAATCTGTATGATATGGACAATTTTCTAGACAGATATCAGGTATCAAAGTTAAATCAGGATCAGATAAACCATCTAAATGATCTCATAAATCCTAATGAAATAGAAGCAGTTATTAAAACCTTCCAACCAAAAAAGGCCAGGACCAGATAAGTTTATTGCAGAATCCTATCAGAACTTCATAGAAGACCTCATACCAACACTGTCCAAACTATTCCACAGTATAGAAACAAAAGGAACAGTGGCCAATTTTTTCTATGAATCCACAATTATGCACATAGCTAAACCACACAAAGATCCAACAAAGAACGAGAACTTCAGACCAATTTCCCTTATGAATATTGACCCAAAAATACTCAAAAGAATTCTCCTGCATAGAATCCAAGAACACATCAAAACGATCATCCATTATAATCTAGCAAGCATTATCCCAGTTATGCAGGGATGGTTCAATATATGGAAATCCATCAACAGAATGTAAACAAAAAATACATGATCATTTCATTAGATGCAGAGAATGCATTTGACAAAATTCAACACCCCTTCTTGATAAAAGTCCTGGAAAGGTGAAGAATCCAAGGCACTAAACATAATAAAAATCATATACTGCAATCCTGTAGCTAACATTAAACTAAATGGACAGAAACTTGAAGTAATCCCACTACAATCAGGGACTAGACAAGGTGGCGCACTCTCTCCCCTTTTTCAATACAGTACTCGAAGCCCTAGCCAGAGATATCAGAAAACAAAAGGAGGTCAAAGGGATACAAATTGGAAAGGAAGAAGTCAAAATATCACTATTTGTAGATGATATGGTAGTATACTTTTGTGACCCCAAACGTTCCACCAGAGAACTACTAAGCCTGATAAACAACTTCAGCAAAGTGGCTGGGTATATTATTAACCCAAACAAATCAGTAACCTTCCTCTACACAAAGGAAAAACAGCCTGAGAAAGAAATTAAGGAAATGACACCCGATGCAATAGTCACAAATAACATAAAATATCTCAATGTGACTCTAATCAAGAAACTGAAAGATCTGTATGAAAAGAACTTCAAGTCTCTGACAAAAGAAATTGAAGAAGATCTCAGAAGATGGAAAGACCTCCCATGCTCAATGATTTGATTGGCAGGATGAATATAATAAAAATGGCCTTTTACCAAAAGCAACCTAAAGATTCAATGCAATCCCCATCAAAATTCCAACTTCATTCTTCATAGAGTTAGAAAAAGGAATTTACAAATTCATTTTGAATAACAAAATCCAAGGATAGTGAAAAGTATCCTCAACAATAAATGAACTTCTGGGGGAATCACCATGACTGATATCATGCAGTATAACAGAGCAATAGTGATAAAATCTGTATGGCATTGCTACAGAGAAAGGCAGGTAGATAAATAGAATAAAATTGAAGATCCAGAGATGAACCCACACACCTATGGTCACTTGATCTTTAACAAAAGAGCTAATACCATCCAGTGGAAAAAAGATAGCATTTTCAACAGATGGTTACAGTTCAACTGAAGGGCAACATGCAGAAGAATGCAAATTGACCCATTCTAATCACCCTGTACAAAGCTTAATCCAAGTGGATCAAGGACCTCCACATAAAACCAGATACACTCAACCTAATAGAAGAAGAAAATAGAACAGACTCAAACGCATTGGGAACTGGGGAAATTTTCCTGATCAAAACACCAATGGCTTATGCTCTAAGATCAAGAATCAACAAATGGGACCTCATAAAACAGCAGAACTTCAGTCAAAGGAAATTGTCATTAAGATAAAGTGGCAACCAGCAGAGTGGGAAAATATCTTTACCAATGCTACATCACGTAGACGTCTAGTAATAAATATGTACAAAGAACTCAAGAAGTTAGACTAGAGAGAAACAAACAACACTATTAAAAATGGAGTACAGAGCTAAACAAAGAAAAATCAGGTGAGGAATACTGAATGGCTGAGAAGCACCTAAAGAAATTTTCAACATCCTTAGTCATCAGAGAAATGCAAATCAAAACTACCCTGACATTCCCACCTCACGCCAGTCAGACTGGCTAAGATCAAAAACTCAGGTGACAACAGATGCTGGCAATGATGTGGAGAAAGATTATCATTCCTCCATTGTTGGTGGAATTGCAAACTGGTACAAACACTCTGGAATTCTGTCTGGAGGTTCCTCAGAAAATCGGACATTTCACTACCTGAGGTCCCAGCTATACCATTACTGTACATATACTCAAATGATGCTCCAACATACAACACAGATACATGCTTCACTATGTTCATAGCAGCTTTATTTTTTAATAGAAAGAAGCTGGAAGAACCCATACGTCCTTCAACAGAGGAATGGATACAGAAAATGAGGTACATTTACTCAATGGAGTACTACTGAGATATTAAAAACAATAACTTCATTAAAATCATAAGCAAATATATGAAACTAGAAAATATCATATTGAGTAAAATAACACACATGGTATGAAATCACTGATAAGTGAATATTAGCCCTAAAACTCAAATTACCCATGATACAATCCAGAGACCACCTGAAGCTCTAGAAAAAGGATAACCAAAGTCCAGATGCTTCAGTCCTTCTTAAAAGGGGAAACAAAATTATTCATAGAAGGAGATATGGTGACAAAGTTTGGAGTAGAGACTAAAGGAATGGACATGAGAGCCTGCTTTACATGGTGATACAGATTATATATATATATATATATATATATATATATATATATATATATATATATATATATATATCGAACGGGTCCCTGTTGGAAGAAATAGAGAAGGGATTGAAGGAGCCAAAGGGACTTGAAATACCATAAGAACAACAATACCAAACAACCAGAGCTCCAAAGGACTGAACCACTACCCAAAGCCTACACATGGACAGACCCATGGCTCTAGCGGCATATGTAACAGAGAATGGCCTTCTTGGGTACCAATGGGAGGAGAAGCCCTTGGTCCTGCCAAGGTTGGGCCTCAAATTGCAGGGCAATGTTAGGAGGGTGCGAATGGAATGGGGATGTGTGTGGAGGGTGAACACCCTTACAGAAGTAGGGGAGGGGGATGGGATAGGGGGATTCATGACTAGGAAACCTGGAAAGGTGATAGATAACATTTGAAGTGAAAAAAAAAAGAAAAAAGAAAAAAGGATCCATTAATACCATTCAACAGATTGTGCTTTATTCAGGAATCACAGTGGCAGCACTACAATTAAGGTGACTGACATCTTGAGAAACATTTTCTGAGTGCACAGGGTAGATAAGAGCTACACTTCCCACTGAGTATCTGGAAGACTTAATCACTTAGGACAGATCATTTTCAGCAGGCTCTTGATAGCAAAAGCAGGAAATCTTCTGTGTAAGGGGTCATCACAGGCACATGGAGAGGGAAAAGTTTAGAAGATTCCTCTGCATTCATGAAAGACTTTGGAGGGAAGGGGAAGGTGTTCCTTTGCAAGTACATGAGACAGATTCTCTTCTCTTCCCCTGTCCTGATGAGTGCTGAAGGCCTCACTTGCTCTTGGGTGGACACTTCTGCTGGCAGGGTGGAGGAGGTTGCACAGGAGGGCATTTCTGCTGGTATGAGTGAGGAGGACAAGGCTCAGGGCACTTTGGAGGAGAACAAGGCTCTGGACACTTTGGAGGAGGACAAGGCTCTGGGCACTTTGGAGGAGGACATGGCTCAGGACACTTTGGGGGTAGGCACACAGGAGGAGGCTGGCAAGGCTGCTTGCACTGCTGCTGTTGGTAAGACATAGTGCTGGAGTCTCAGGATCTGAAAGAGATTACATGAGGGTGTTCAGAGGTGATCAATTCAGAGAAGAGAGATGGAGCTATGAATTATCAACTGAACTTGTCTCTCTGAACATCAACATCATTTCCCAACTCCTATTTTAGGACTTTCTGGCTTTTCTCTTTCTTGTCAGCACTCTTTTGCAGCAGCCTTGCGAAATGATCCTGTGTTTCATTCCTTCTCTCAAGAGAAAGTATTTTGTCAAAGAAACAAGTAATGCTGTTTACACAAGAGAACACCTTTAAGACAGGCTGTCACAAGTACTGGTGCCCCGAAAAATAACAGCACCAATTCCTGTCCTCTTCATTACATGTATTACCCCAGCAGGGTGTCTGGGATTGGAGAGTAAAGGACAGCTGAGGAAAGCCTTAGGTTGTAATACCTACTTAGGTATATAGCCTTTCAAAGAACACCAAATGATGTACGTAAAAGAGAAATATTCTGTGTTCTACAAGTTATTATATGTAAAGGAAAGCCATGTATCACCCTTGACTGTTGTATCCACTGTGAATTTTCTTACTGCTAGGTAGGTCCCATTCATCCCATAACCAAAACTGAGCTCAAGACACTTACTCTGTCAAAAATGACTACAGCACATGCAAAGAACAAAATGACAGACCAACTCAAGAAAAGATACTCACCAGGTTCTCCAAAGTAGTCTAGGATGTGACTATCACAAGTCTGCAGTGATCCAGTCAAAGGACCAATTTATAGAACTGGCTGGTTATCCCAGTGGAGGCAGAGATGACTGAGAGTGGGCAGGTCCCAAAATTTCCAAACCAAAATGCAAATCCACTCATGACTGGCTTGACTGAGACTCTACAAAATGGGAAACATCCTGTTCCTGGACATCATCACTGTTGAGAGCTGTGACTCAGTTGAGTCCTTCCCTGTTTTAAGTTTCAGTAAGATCTAACTGGTTGCCTATGTGCTCTTTTGTGATTGTAGCCAATGTTATTTTTTCCTCTGTTACAACTCTCATATGTCCTAAATTATGTATTTTATGTGTTCTACTTTAGCTTATTAATAGTCTCTGTTGCCTTTGCTTTGAATGCTTCACTCCTTGTTTACAAGGGGAACAGGAATACCCTCGGGGGGGGGGGAATAGGGAAGCAAAGTTAATACAGAGGTCTAAGGAACACCCAGTCAGAGCCTGCACCACATGTGGTCCATACATATACAGCCACCCAATTAGACAAGATGGATGAAGCAAAGCAGTGCAGGCCGACAGGATCCGGATGTAGATTTCTCCTGAGAGACACAAGGAGAATACAGCAAATACAGAGGCGAATGCCAGCAGCAAACCACTGAACTGAAAATGGGACCCCCGTTGAAGGAATAACAGAAAGGCCTGGAAGAGCTTAAAGGCGTTCGAGACCCCATATGAACAACAATGCCAAGCAACTAGAGCTTCCAGGGACTAAGCCACTACCCAAAGACTATACATGGACTGACCCTGGGTTCCAATCTCATAGGTAGCAATGAATATCCTAGTAAGATCACCAGTGGAAGGGGAAGCCCTTGGTCCTGCCAAGACTGAACCCCCAGTAAATGTGATTGTTGCGGGGAGGATGGGAAAGGAAACACCCATAGAGAAGGGGATTGGGAGGGGTTAGTGGGATGTTGGCCTGGAAACCAGGAAGGGGAATAACAGTCGAAATGTAAATAAATACTCAAGTTAATAAAGAAGGAAAAAACAAACAAACAAACAAGCAAAGAAAACAGTTTCCAGGCAATGACTGCACATGTCATTAAAAAACATAGTGTAATCAAATATGAAAGTTTGAGATTTTTAGCCTGTCCCAACTTCCTATCCTCCTGTATTAATGAAATATCATTTCTTGGCCTCTTATGCTAGTCTACTCACCATCTTTTTACCATATCTTCCCCACCAGGCTGGACCACATCCCTTCTCAAACCGAAAGACAAAATGATCATGTCCTCCTCAAAGTTGTTTTTGATCATTGTATTTTATCATATAATCCGAATAACAACTAATAGAATGTATATTCAGAAGTTGTCTTCATATTATTTTAATTCACTAACAGGAGAATTAAGAACTTAAGTTCCTCTCAATCATATGTCTTCTCGTGCCATGAACTTTTGAGTGTCTTTACAATACCAAGTGATTGTATATATGATGGAAAGGGTTTCTATGCTAATCATAAAGTGATTGGGTTAGTGTCACAGCGGTCGTGGTACTGTTGCTGAAGTGAGTATATCTTGACTGGTAGGGTGATACCAAAATTTCTGGGGTACAGTTAGGTAAGACCATTGATGCCTTTTCACTCAGCATAAGTAGCATCTTCTAGCACTATGAAAGTTAATTGACATGGAGGAGGCTTCTAACACATCTGTATCCTGATTTCTTATATTAAGCAACCAATGTGCAAGGTGTCTTCATCTATTCAAACATATCATCCCAGTTATTCCATATATCTTATTTCATATTTTCTGTGTTCTACTATTTACCTCTCCTCCCCTTCATGCAACCACTTCCCAATAGTCACCTTTCAGACTTCTGACCTTTCCAGGAATTCTAAACTAAATGAATACAATTAATTATTAGAGGCCAAGGCACATGTATAAAAGAAAACATTGGGCACTTGCTTATTTATGCCCAGCTTTCTTACTACAATTTGGGTTTTGTTTTTTATTGTTTTAGTTTTTTCCTTGTTTGTTGTTTTGTTTTTGTTTTTGTTGTGTTTTTAGTTTCATCCATTTACCTGCTAATTTCATAGTTACATTTTTGCTTACAGCTGAATAAAAATTCTATTGTGGAATTTATTAGATGATGGGAAACAGGTTGATTCTATAGTATAGTAATTGTGAACAGAACAGTCAAATATCTGGGAGAATATGGCTTTGGGCATATGCTCTGGAGTGGAATGGCTACATCAGAATAATTCTATTTCTAGCTTTTCGAGGTGTCAACATGAATATTCATCATGACCGCACCACTTTTCACTCCTATCAATAATGATTAAGAGTTTGTTATTTTCTCATCTTATTTACTAGCACTTGACATTTTATTTATTTTTAACTTAGTTAATTGATTTACATCCCAAGAGCTGTGCCTTCCCAGTTCCCCCTCACTGAGACTCTCCCCCTCCTCTGAGAAAGTGGGACATCCCCTGGCTATCCCCCTAACCCTGGTGCATCATGTCTTTACAAGATTAGACATATCCTCTCCCACTGAGGCCAGACCTGGCAGCCGTGCTGGGAAAAGGATACCATAGTTAGGCTACAGCTTTAGAGAGAGCCTCTGCTTTAGTTATTAGGGGTCCCACATGGAGATTGACCTGCACATATGCTACATAAGTGCTACATAAGTGCTGGGGGCCTCCTTCCAACCCTGTGTATTCTTTGATTGGCGGCTCAGTTTCTGAAAGCTCCCAGAGGTCTAGGTTAGTTGACTCTGTTCGTCTTCCTGTGGAGTTTGTATCCTATTTGGAGCCTTATATCCTTTCCCCAATCTTCCCTTAGAGTCCCTAACCTCTGTCCAATGTTTGGCTGTGGGTGTCTGCATCTGTTTCAGACAGCTGCTGGATAGAGTCATTTGATTTCTTCATGGTATCTGTTCTGATTAAAGTGAGATGGAATCCAAATTTAGATTTGCATTTCCTCTGTGAGTAACAATGTTAAACATTGTTAGAAACCCTCCTCAGGCAATAATATTTTTTCCCTTGGAAATTTTTGTTTCATGTTTGTAGCTACTATTTTTGTTTGGGTTGTTTGTTTTATTGATAACTTGTTCAGCTTTGTTTCTTTGCTTCTTTCCTTACTTCTTTCTTTCTTCCTTCCTTTCTTTCTTTCTTTCTGTCTGTCTGTCTGTCTGTCTTTCTTCTTTCTTTCTTTCTTTCTTTCTTTCTTTCTTTCTTTCTTTCTTTCTTTCTTTCTTTCTTTCCTCCTTTCTTTCTTTCAATGCTAACCCTACCATTGCAGAAACTTGATGTGCCAGGATGGGAGGAGAACCAGGTAGCCTCTACATTTTCAGAGGAGAAGGGGTATAGGGGATGAATTGTGTCAAGGGTGCATTGTGAGGAGGGGAGGCAGCAATTAGGATGTAAAGTGAATAAATACATTAATTAATAGAAAAATTGCAGATGAACTACTCTCAGAAAAGCAAACAAACCAAGACAATAACAAAAACCAGAAAGCCAAGCTAATAATACACATAATAAAAAATAAATTAAAAGGTCTTTAAAAAGATTTCTTAAGTGAATTAACCTGTTATAATTCATTCACAAGCTACACGGTGCCATGTATTTCATTGGCTTATTAAATTTTACATAATAAAGTGTTCATTTTATAAAATAAAGTTTCACGATTAACAAATGTGTATGTCACCACTTCTCAGCTTTAATTTTAATTTTTAAATTATATTTTAAATTTTAAATTATGTTTTTAATTGAAACAAACACATAACTTTAGCCCCATCTTTATTCCTTCTAGGCCCTTCTGCCTATGTTCCCTTGTATACTCCCCATGTGTTCCACACATTCAAATTACTAATCTCCCTTTCTTATTGTTAATTTTTGTGTGCACACACATGTTTGTGTACAAATATAATACACATACATATATACACATATACACATACATATACAACTTCCTGAGTCCATTGGTTTTAAGGCTGACCATGTTATACTGAACAACCAACAAGACAGCCAGCTCATCTATGGGTGAGGTCAATGTCCTTTTGGTAGAGTCATTACTTTCCCATACTTTTTCTAAAAGACGAACTCTATGTGATTTTCCAACTTGCTTCTGCAATATGCCTTTGATGCTGCTGTTGTTCAGGGCTTGTGTATGCATCCATTTCCATGAGAGACAGTTTTACACCCCCTCCCCAATATTCTTGTTCTTGTCAAGAACATTTTCTGAGTTACAGATGCAGGAGTTGGAGTGTGCTTATATCACTGTGCCTGGCCTCCCCATAATCTGTTTTCCTTTTAAAAATTACCCCATAAGCCCCAGATGCTGGCTAATTTTTAACATCAGCTATGTATCCATTTCTCTTGAGTGAAAACTACATCAAATTGGACAGTCATCGATTGTCCCTAACATATGAATTCCACATAGAATATTACCATGCCTGTGATTTTTGTGGTTCCTAGGTCATATAGGTATATGGGACTGTTTAACTGATTCCCTCTATTGGCATATTATATAATATTTTCTGGAGCCATGAAAGGTAGACTGCAAGGAACAGATGTTCAGTGAAATACCAGCTGGATTATATGAGTCCTGTGTCCTTAGTGTAGGATAAATTAAATTCAGTAAATTTTATATAAATACAAAGTAATATGATTCTTTGGGGTGTTTTCAAATCACCTTATTATTATTTGTCTTTTGTCTCTCTTGTTTCTGTATTGTCCTCCCTACCACTTCTCCCACTGGAGCCATCTCCACTTTATTCCATCAATTATGTGTATCTATATGTGTCTGTGAGTGGGTTAGGCAATGCTTGAGGTCCCAGAAGAGGGTATCAGATGGTCTGGAGATGAAGGTACAGGCAGTCTCTCTCTCTCTCTCTCTCTCTCTCTCTCTCTCTCTCTGTGTGTGTGTGTGTGTGTCTGTCTGTCTGTCTGTCTGTCTGTCTTTCTCACTCTCTGGAGTTTTTGGTTATCTTTGATATTAATCCCAGATTGGATGTTGTAGGCATTCATCCCTATAAATTTGTTATAACTGCCTTTGCTTTAAATTCTGTGTTCTGATAGGTTCAATTCTGAGAACTTTTAGTTTTATACATTGTTTGATTTTTTGTAATCATTTAAAAGAAAATTGTTCAATCCCCATGTGTATTTACAGCATCTATCTGGGTGTATCATTGTGTTAAGGATCTTTTATAGTATGAAATTAAATTTAATTGGAGATTTCTTTTATGTTTTTACTATATTTCATAATAGTATATATAATGAGGGGTACAATGATTTATATGAGCATTGGTGTAAGTTCAAACCAAGGTCAATATATCTCATACCTATATCATTTACCATATTTTGTGGTGAAAGTATAATTATATTGCGTAGATATTTTATTAAATAAAATACTTCATTGAACTCATTCTTGAATTCATTGTAGCTTTGTTCAGAAAACTTTCCACATTCTTCTCTCACCCATAGTGTTTCCATGGAAACCAGCATCTCTCTATAAACCTTTGTGAAATCAAATTCCTATAGATGGAAGATGCCATTCAGACCCTAAGAGAACACAAATGCCATCCCAGGCTACTATATCCAGCAAAACTCTCAATTACCATAGATGGAGAAACCAAAATATTCCATGACAAAACCAAATATATCTTTCCACAAATCCAGCTCTACAAAGGATAACAGATGGAAATCCCCCCAAACAAGGAGAGGAACTACACCCTAGAAAAAGCAAGAAAGCAACCTTCTTGCAACAAACCCAGAAGAAGATAGCCACACAAACATAATTCTGCCTCTAACAACAAAAATAGCAGGAAACAACAAGCACTACTACTTAATATCTCTTAACATCATTGGACTCAATTGCCCAATAAAATACATAGATTAACAGAATGAATACATAAATAAGAACCAGCATTTTGCTTATTACAGGAAATGCATCTCAGTGACAAAGACAGACACTACCTCAGAGTAAAAGGCTGGTAAAAATTTTCCAAGCAAATGGTTCAAAAAACCAAACTTGAGTAACCATTCTAATATAGAATAAAATTGACTTTCAACCAAGAGATATCAAAAAGGATAAGGAAGGGCACTTCATACTCATCAAAATAAAATTCTACCAAGATGAACTCTCAATTCTGAATATCTATGCTCCAAATACAAGGGCACCTACATTCATAAAAGAAACCTTACTAAAGCTCAAAGTATACATTGCCCCACACAAAATAATAGTGGGAGACTTCACCACCCCACTGTCATCAATGGACAGATCATGGAAGCAGAAAGTGAAACTAACAGGAGTTATGAACCAAATGAATTTGACAGAATTTATAGGACATTTCATCCTAAAACTAAAGAATATAGCTTCTCATCAATTCATGGTATCTTCTCCAAAATTGACCATATGTCACAAAACAGGCCTCAACAGACGCAAGAAGACTGAAATAATCCCATGCATTCATCAGATCGGCTTCAATAACAACAAAAACAACAGAAAGACCACATATACATGGAAGCTGAACAATGCTCTACTTAATAACTTGATCAAGGGAGAAAGAAATTAAAGACTTTTAGAATTTAATGTAAATGAATGCACAACATACTCAAACGTATGAGTCACAATGAAAGCAGTGGTAAGAGGAAAACTCATAGCTCTGAGTGCCTTCAAAAAGAAACTGGACAGAGCATACTCTAGCAGCTTGACAGCACACCTGAAAGCTCTAAAACAAAAAGAAGGAAATTCACCTAAGAGGAATAGACAGCAGGAAATTATCAAACTCACAACTGAAATCATCCAGACAGAAACAAAATAAGTATACAAAAAAATATCAACAAAACCAGGAGCTGGTTCTTTGAGAAAATCAAAAAGATAGATAAATCCTCAGCTAGACAAACCAGTGAGCACAGAGAGACAGTATCCAAATTTAAAAAAATCAGAAATGAAAAGGGAGGCATAACAACAGAAACTGGGAAAATTAAAAAAATTATCATATCCTACTACAAAAACATATACCCAACAAAACTAGAAAATCTGGAGGAAATAGACAATTTTCTAGAGAGATACTAGGTACCAAGTTTAATCAGGATCAGACAAACCATCTAAACAGTCCCATAACCCCTAAAGAAATAGAATCAGTTATTAAAGTCTCCCAACCAAAAAGAGCCAAGGACCAGATGGGATTAGTGCACAATTCTATCAGACTTTCAAAGAAGTCCTTATACTAATACTGTCCAAAATATTCCACAAAAATAGAAACAGAAGGACCATTACCCAATTTGTTCTAAGATGGCACAATTACTCTTAAACTTAAATCACACAAAGACCCAACAAAAAAAGAGAACTTCAGATCAATCTCCCTATGAACATCAATGCAAAAATAATCAATAAAATCCTTGCAAACCTAATCCAAGAACACATCAAAATGATCATTCATCATGTTCAAGTAGGCATGTTTCGAGGCATGCAGGGAGGGTTGAATATACAGAAATTCATCAACAAAATCCACTATATAAACAAATTCAAATAAAACCCCCATGATCATCTCATTAGATAATGAGAAGGCATTTAACAAAATTCAATAGCCCTTCATGTTAAAAGTCTTGGAAAGATCAGGAACTCAAGGCCCATACCTATACATAGTAAAAGCCATATCCAGCAAACCAGTAGCTAACATTAAACTAAATGGAGAGAAACTTGAAGAAATCCCACTAAAATCAGGGACTAGACATGGCTGCCCACTCTCTTGTTAATTATTCTATATGGTACTTGAAGTCCTAGTCAGAGTAATCAGACAACAAAAGGAGGTCAAAGGGCCTTCAACTGAAGAAAATGTCATCCAGAGACTGCCCCACCTGGGGATCCCATATGCAGCCACCAAATCCAGTCACTATTGCTGATGCCAAAAAGTGCTTGATGACAGGAGCCAGATATTGGTGTCTCCTGAGAGCCTCCCTACTGATACAGATGAGGATGGCTGCACTTAACCATTGGACTGAACAAGAGCACCCCAATGGAGGATTTAGAGAAAAGACTGAAGGAGCTGAAGTGGTTTGTAACACCATAGGAAGAACAACAATATCAACCAACCAGACCCCACCAGAGTTCCAAGGGACAAAACCACTAACCAATGTACACATGCAGGGACCCATGGCTCCAGCCACATATGTGGCAGAGGATGTCATTGTTCAGCATCAATGGGAGAAGAAGCCCTTGGTCCCGTGAAGGCTTGTTTCCCCAATGTAGGATAATGCCAGGGCTTTGAGGTGGGAGTGGGTGGGTGGGAATGGGAGTATCCTCACTGAACCAGGGAGACAGGGGAGGCATAAAGGAGAGGGGGAAAGGGGATAACACTTGAAATGTAAATACAAAAATATCCAAGAAAAATAAAATTATTAAAAAAGAAGCATAACATTAAAAATAAACCAAAATAACGATCTAAATCAACTATCTATGCAACAGCAACAAAAAATCCTTGAAAATAAAATTATTATGTTGAAATATATTTAATTACTACTTGAATATTTTTATGACATTGAATAAAATTTCAGATATTTTCAATGTTTTTAAAACTATATAATTATCTGATATTTGTTCAAAATTTGTATCACCCAAACTGGCCTTTTTAAAAATAGTATAGAATAGTCAATCAAAACTTACAAAAACAGTAAAGTTTAAATTATATTGTCAGTTTTAAAATGATGATGATTAAATATACAAAGAACTCAAGAAGTTAGACTGCAGGGAGACAAATAACCCTATTAAAAAATGGGGTACAGAGCTAAACAAAGAATTCACAGCTGAGGAATGCCGAATGGCTGAGAAACACCTAAAGAAATGTTCAATATCTTTAGTCATAAGGGAAATGCAAATCAAAACAACCCTGAGATTCCAACTCACACTAGTTGGAATGGCTAAGATCAAAAACTCAGGTGACAGCAAATGCTGGCGAGGATGTGGAGAAAGAGGAACACTCCTCCATTGTTGGTGGGATTGCAGACTGGTACAACCATTCTGGAAATCAGTCTGGAGGTTCCTCAGAAAATTGGACATTGAAATACCTGAGGATCCAGCTATACCTCTCTTGGGCATAGACGCAAAAGATGCCCCAACATAAAACAAAGACACGTGCTCCACTATGTTCATAGCAGCCTTATTTATAATAGCCAGAAGCTGGAAAGAACCCAGATGCCCTTCAACAGAGAAATGGATACAGAAAATGTGGTACATCTACACAATGGAATATTACTCAGCTATCAAAAACAATGACTTCATGAAATTCATAGGCAAATGATGGAACTGGAAAATATCATCCTGAGTGAAGTAACCCAATCACAGAAAAACACACATCGTATGCACTCATTGATAAGTGGCTATTAGCCCAAATGCTTGAATCACCCTAGATGCATACAACACATGAAACTCAAGACGGATGACCAAAATGTGAATGCTTCACTCCTTCTTTAAAAGGGGAACAAGAATACCCTTGGCAGGGAATAGAGAGGCAAAGATTAAAACAGAGAAAGAAAGAACACCCATTCAGAGCCTGCCCCACATGTGGCCCATACATATACAGCCACCCAATTAGACAAGATGGATGAAGCAAAGAAGTGCAAACCGACAGGAGCCAGATGTAGATCGCTCCTGAGAGACACAGCCAGAATACAGCAAATACAGAGGCGAATGCCAGCAGCAAACCACTGAACTGAGAACAGGACCACCGTTGAAAGAATCAGAGAAAGAACTGGAAGAGCTTGAAGGGGCTCGAGACCCCTTATGAACAACAATGCCAAGCAACCAGAGCTTCCAGGGACTAAGCCACTATCTAAAGACTATACATGGACTGACCCTGGACTCTGACCTCATAGGTAGCAATGAATAAGATCACCAGTGGAAGGGGAAGCCCTGGTCCTGCTAAGACACAACCCCCAGGGAACGTGATTGTTGGGGGAGGGTGGCAATGGGGGAGGATGGGGAGGGAACATCCATAAAGAAGTGGAGGGGAGGGTTAGGGGATGTTGGCCGGAAACAAGGGAAAGGGAATAACACTCAAATGTAAATAAGAAATACTCAAGTTAATAAAAAAATTTAAAAAATGATGATTTTATTAAAGTCTTAGAAATTCAGAAATGATATATGTAATTACCAGGGAGACTAAAATGTAAGACTAATGGTCTTTCTGTGTATGTGTCTCTGTGTCTGACTGTCTGACTATCTCTGCCCGGTCTTCACTCTCTCACCCCCAGTAGGTCTTTGTGAGCATAGTGTGTGTGTGTGTGTGTGTGTGTGTGTGTGTGTGTGTGTGTGTGTGTGTGTGTGTGTGTACATGTGCCTACTATATATGAGGGATTCATTGTTCATTGTACTGGGTCTTTTGTCTTTTGGGAGTTCAAGCAAAGAAAAATTCACCTAATTTTGTTACACAGGTGATCTCAGCAGCTTTACACAGATGTGAACTGTAAGATACTGTGTCTTCATGCTAACCCCTTAAGAAAGAATATGGTTGGGGCAAGTACAATATAGACCCTCTATTGTCATGATAAGTATTCTTGTGGTAGTCTTTAAAGTTGTATTCAAAGGTATTTTCAAAGGTACATTCAAAGGTCTTAATATATACTCCAAATATGTCATTTGACATGTCGTCATTAAAAGGGTCAAGATATTTCCCATTATTTCCAAAAAAGGACCATACATGGGCAGGAGATGTGATCTGACCTCCACACATGCTTGTTAAAGAAGTTAAAACCACAACTAAAATCCCTTTAATACTTTCCTTCTTTCATCCCATAAACAAATTATACCTACAAAACAGGAATATAAATGGACCAACACATCAATGGATATGACTAACCTGAAGCAGAACAAATAGCACACATGAGTTATAACAAAGAAAAGAAATATTGACTTCAATCAAAAAAAGAACATAGGGAATCAGTGAGATCTTACTGAAACTGAAATGGGGGAACACCCACTGAATTACAGCACCAAATAATGATGATTTCCAGGAAGAGGACATTTCACATTTGTAGGGCCCCAGTCCAGCTAGTCATACACTGATTTGCATTTTGTTAGGAAATTCTTGGACCTGCCCCTTACCAGTCAGTTCTTCTCCCACTGGACTGGCCTGTCAGACTTATAAAGTGATCCTTGGCGGCATGTCTGCAGACTCCTATTACTGAAGTCCTGTTCTAGTTTGGTGAACCTGGTGAGTGACATTTCTTGATTATGTCTGTCTTTATGTTTTATTCATCTTTCTGAAATGAGTTTTTGGGAGTACGTATCATGAACTCAGTTTTGATCTTGGGATGAAAGGTACATACCTAGTAGTCAAAAATTTAGCCATGGATGCAATAGACCACTGTGATAAGTGACTTTTCCCTTTTATTTGATAGTTCGTTGAATGGAGTATATTTCTCTTTTATATGCATATTTTGGTATAGATTGAAAGTCCATATACCTTGGCAGTTATTAGAGCCTGAGATTTTCGTGATCTGTCTTTTATTGTCCAACCTCAAAAAACCTGTTGGGAGATACACATAATGAGGGGGACAGAAACTGGTTTTGTAATTTCTCAGGGCACCAACACTTGTGGTTGCCTGTACTGAAGCTGATTCTTTGTGAATTCATGACGTGTTTCATTGAAATAAAATAATTCTGAAAAAAAAGCATGAGACAAAGGAGGATTTACCAAGACTACTCCAGGAGATGGAAATGCCAAGGAAAAAATGGAAATGGCAGGAAATCCTAAAACAAGTGTTATAGAATAATGTTCATTTCTAGAGAGGGGGAGGGGTACCTGATATTTCAAGTTTCAATCAGTCTTCTTTGAATTGATTAGCCCCTAACACTGTCATGAAATTGTTTTCAGACTCTGAAACTCCAGCAGTATGTCTTACCAACAGCAGCAGTGCAAGCAGCCCTGCCAGCCTCCTCCTGTGTGCCCACCTCCAAAGTGCCCAGAGCCTTGTCCTCCTCCAAAGTGCCCAGAGCCTTGTCCTCCTCCAAAGTGCCCAGAGCCCTGTCCTCCTCCAAAGTGCCCAGAGCCTTGTCCTCCTCCCTCATACCAGCAGAAATGCCCTCCTGTGCAACCTCCTCCACCCTGCCAGCAGAAGTGCCCACCCAAGAGCAAGTGATGGCTTCAGAAGAATTCAGGACCAAGAATAAAGAAGGAATCCATCTAAATTACTTCCAGAGCAACACCTCCATCTGCCATGCATGCAAAGCATTCTTCTCCACATTTCACCCTTCATGTGCCTGTGTTGTCCCCTTTCAGGGAAGATGTTTCCCTGAAGTTTTCCTGCTTTTGCTCTCAAGTGACTGCTGAGAGTGATCTGTTCTCAGTGGTTCAGTGTCCCACATGCTCAGAGGGTAGAGCAGCTGCTGTCTAGTCTGTGTACTCAGAAGATGTTTTTCAAAACTGTCAGTCACCTTAGTAATTGTGTTGTCCCTGTGATTTCATTTCCCGAATAAAGCACAGTCTGATTAATGGTATTCATGTGTCCCTTTCTGAAACACTCTATTACCTGCCTGACATGCTTATGTTCCTTTATTTGTATTCACTGATCCCAAGGTCATTCTCCCGCAATCAAGTTTTGACTGATATTGGACCATATCAAATTTTACATAGTGTTTGTTGATTTGCTTGAGAGACACATTCTTTTATTCTGCACAACTAAATGTCTCCTTGGTCACTTGCTAACGTAGAAAGAGTATCTGATATTTCAAAATGTGTGTGCCGCTTTGCACATGCTTCTACATTCTCCTAACTCCCCCATATGTTTGCTCTTCATTGACCCCTTCCTCTGACCTAATAGTTACATATTTACATCAATTATCATAGTTATGTTTTTCTACATCTCTAATTTAGACAACTATGCCAACCTGATATTTTCAAATGTCCTTATATTTCTTAACATGATAAAATGCAGTTCATTCAGCTTTCTAAAAATGCCATATCATTGTTTGTTATTACTGACTATTATTTCACTACATATACATGCCACATTTTTTAAAACCATTCATTCATTAGTAAGCAACTAGGTTTATTATTTATCTTGAATCTAAGGAGTTGGTACTAACATACAGATAGGCATGCAGGCATGTCTATTTTATGCACTATTGGACTTTTTAAATATGAACATAAGTGATGATGGTGTTCATATAATATGAATCATATGATAGTTTTGCTTTAGTGTTATTTCTTTGGAAGACTCCACACTGATATCCATATATGTTGGGTTCATCTACTTTCACAGTCTGAGAATTTGCATCCCTTTTTGACCACTTTTCTGTCAGGTCCTGCTATTATGTTGATGGTTCTCTTCTTACACAGGTATGATGATTCTGGTATTATTTTTGTTTTTGTTTCTCCACCTCTGCTACCTACCAGCTTCGTTTCACAGTCCATAAAAGCTAAAGAATCATCTTCTCAGTGTGCCTCACTGCTGCAGGTATTTTAAGAGCTCATCTGGTTTCACAGGTAAACAAATCAGTGGTTCCCATGTTAATTTAGAATTGTCAATACTGAAGATATTTAACATTTATATTTATGTACTGAAATCACAGGTCAACTAAGGTCATGTCATGTGACAACTAAGTCCTTTCCTAGACTGACATGAAAATGTAAATGGAACTAAAGGCTGTTAGCTTGTAGTAAATGGATTTTAAACCACAGTTTCACTGCAACCACCATGGTTATCTGTTCAGCTACAAGAACCTTGAGGACAAGTGTGAGTCTCCATGATTTTTAGGAGTCTTTTTTGGTTCATTCCCTCAAAGCACAGTCAGGTTCTTCAAGGTAGCTTTTCAAAAGGTAATATTGAGTGAAAGTTTTCATGGGAATGACTAAAACCATGAAGTTTTGTTTGTTTCTCCAATGATTCTTTAGTGACATTCCAGTATATTTTTTTTGAAATAGCATGTGGCGAATGCCAGGCATCTTGTCAATATAGAAAAAAATATTATAATGTCAAAGTGAGAAGAAGTCATCTACTCTCCTATGTCCCTGCTTGAGACAAACATATTTTATGGAACTAAAGAGCTGCATATCCACTTCTATCAAGGTATAGATTTACACATAGTGCAGAGAAACCTCTCTTATGGAAGCTGTTAGTGGACGTTTGTTTTCTGTTTCCCCAAAATAGGCTGGTCAGTCACATCTTTAGGAGCAGTGCAAACTCACCTCTTGGTGTCCAGTATTGGTTTACTGTGCTTTATTATTTGATGTTTTGTTTCCACTCCACTATCAAAGCATTTAGACTCATGTGGATGTTGACGTCATTATTCTTCTAAGCACAGCAGTCCTGGTAAATATACAAACATGCAGAGACTCTGGCAGCATACACAGGACCTGGACAGGTCTATGTCTAATGGGGTATCTCCAATTGATAACAACTTGCAAATAAACAATACAATTTCTCTAGTACAGTCGTAATGGGTATACAAACTATTCAAGTCCAGGACCCTTAGCCAGCTGTAGATGTCCAACACAAATAGAAGTCAAAAGAATTTGGGGACTTTTTTCTTTTGTTAATCCACAGGTCCTTTGCTTATATATGTTTACAAATTTGTATTTGTTTTACATTTTTAATGACATTTCTGTATTGTCCAATATGTGTGTTTCTATATCTCTGTGTGTTTCCTGTGGCTTTCCTTTGGGTCTTTGTTTTTCTGGTCATTTGCTTAGTGCTATTCATTTTCTTTGTTTTTAAATCTCGTTTTGTTACCTTCTGTTTTACTTTGTAAATACCTGTGGTGGGAAGGTATAGAACTTCTGGAATGAGTTGAGGAGTCAGAACCATAATCAAATATTATTGCATGGAAACTACCTATTTTCAAGAAGCTTAAAATAAAAATAAACTACATCCCCCAAATCAAATAAAGTATTATTAAATGTAATAATGTACGGGTGAAGTGATTCTAGCCACAGAATCCGAGGTCTGCATAGAACCTCCTGTTTCTTGTTCTTATTTTTTGCATATGTTATTGTACAATCTTGATTCTTTTCATGCAGTATTTTCTTAATGGAATAGGATATACTGCAGTAAAATATAAAGTTAAATGAAAACTCAAAAACATTTAATCTTGATGTTCAGTTCTATAATTTGATTCATAAAAAAAACTTAGAAAACCGGGATCTCCAGGACAAGAGAGAGACCTGGTAAAAGGAAGGTGCCCAAGAATCAATGGAGGTGACCTTAGCTGTGAATCATGACATTGAGGATATGGAACCTGAAGAGACTACTTCCTGTACCCAGGCAGGAAGCCCAGTGGAGTGATAGAGACACCAATCTACCCACAAACCTTTTCATCCAAAATTTAACCTGTCTAAATAAATTGCATGCACAGGGGACAGAGTAGAGACTGAGGGAATAAATAAGTGGTCCACCTTGAGACCTATCTCATGAGCATGCACTAGTCTCTGACACTAGTTTATTATTGGATATTTTAAAATTTGCATTTCCTGATCAAAGAAGCTTCTCCTTGCTGTAGATTATTAACACAGAGACCATCAAATTATCATGGTACAGAGAAAAAGGGAAGAAAGGCACAGAGGGTACATAAGGAGAGATGTTGGGGGATAGCTCTATGGTAATTCTACTGATCCAGGAACATAAGAGATCTTTCTATCTTCTGATATCTTCTTCCATTTATTTCTTCAAAGAGGTAAATTCTTACCATAGAGGTCTTTTATTTGCTTGGTTAGAGTTACACCAAAATATTGTATATTATTTTGAAGGTTGTTATTGCTGATTTTCTCAAAGTAACAGCACTTGGTTTTGTTGATTCTTCATGGTTTTTGTTTGTTTGTTTGTTTGGTTGGTTGGTTGTTTCTAATTGACTAAGTTCAGCCCTAAGTCTATTTCCTGTTGTTTATTCCTCTTGTGTGTGTTTACTTCCTTTTGTTCTAGAACTTGCAGGTGTGCTGTTGCATTCCTCCTATAAATCTCTCCAGGTTCTTTATGAAGGCACTTAGTGCTATGGATTTTCCTTTCGTCATTGCTTTCGTCATCTCATAAATTTGCATATTTTATGCCTTCATTTTCATTGCATTCTAGAAAGGCTTTCTTTCTTTCTTCCCTGACCAAGTGACCACTGAGTAGATAGGTCCATAAATATGTTCTGTTTCCATGAGTATAGGGGGCTTCTGTTGTTTCTGTTATTATTGAAGACCATATTTAATCCATGATTGTCTGATAGGGTGAAGGTATTTTTTCAATCTTGTATCTACTGAAGCTTGCTATGAGTCAGATTATATGGTCAGTTTTAGAAAAAGCTCTCTGAGGTGCTGAGAAGAAGGTATATTCTTTTGGTTTTGTGTGAAAGGATCTATAGAAATCTTTCAGATCCATTTGGTTCATAACATGTTAGCATCATTGTTTGTTTATTTTGTGTGTTGATTACCTGTCAATTGTTGCTAGTGGGGTGTTGAAGATCCCCATTATTACATGTGGTTCAATGTATAATTTTAGATTTAGTAAATTTTCTTTCACAAATGAGGATGCCCCTGCATTTGGAGACTAGAAGTTCAGAATTCTGATATCAACTTGGTGGATTTTTCCTTTAATTAGTATGAATTTTCCTCCCCACTTCTTTTGATATTTTATTAGATATCACAATGGTTATACCAGCTTGGTTCTTGGGTCCATTTACTTGAAGATCTTTTTTCCAGCTCTTTACTCTGAGGTATTATTTATCTTTATACCTGGGGTGCGTTTCTTATATACAGCAGAATGGCATATCCAGTCTGTTAGCCAGTGTCTCTTTATTTGTGAATTGAGTCCACTGATGGTGACAAATATTAATGACAAATGATTATTTTTTCCTGTTGTTTTGACGTTGGTGGTAGTACTATTGTTTTGGTTTTTCTGTCATATGGTTGAGTTCTTGTATTTTCTTGGTGTAGTTATTCTCCTTGTGTTAGAATTTTCCTTCAAGTATCATCTATAGGGCTGTATTAGTTGAAAGACATTATTTACATTTGGTTTTGTCATGAAATTCCTTGATTTTTCCATAATAATTGAGATTTTGTCTGGATATAGTAGTCTGAACTGGTATGTGTGGGTCACTTTGGGTCTATAAGATATCAGACCAGGATCTTCTGGGTTTTAGAGTCTCTGTTAATAACTCTAAGATCAAGAATCAACAAATGGGACCTCATAAAACTACAAAGCTTCTATAAGGCAAAGGACACTGTCATTAGGACACAACAGGTTGGGAAAAGATCTTTAATCTTTGGGTTGTGATGGTCAGATTGCACTAACATTTATTGATTTATGCTTTTGAACTTGCCTTTTTCTGTCTGGTTGTCTCTTGTATTGGTTAGCCTGGTTATACCTGAGAGTAAAGCCTCTGGAACTGGTTGTTCCAGATAGTTGCAGGTCTCTCAAAATGCAAGCAGAGCTGTGAGCTAGAATGTGGGGTACAGAGTCTTTATTGCAGGAGCAGATGTGAACCAGAATGAAGATGGAGCTCCCATCGAGTAGAACAGAGCTCACCACTGCTGGACTTGTTGGTTCCAGCATATGGATACATTGAAGCATGGGTGTCTCACCTGGATATCCTGGACTGGGGCAAACCTCCTGGGTGGCAGGTGAAGTTCTGGGGTAAGGAACAGTGTGTTGTTCCAACATTGGCAGTGGGATCCTTGTACCTTTTTCAAAAGATATTCAGTGTTAGTAATCTCTCTCCATATTTCCTGATATACCCTGCCCTCACATCTCTCACACAAATATTTGTTTTCCTTTTCTACTGTGGTCTTTGTCTCTTTAAACTTTTCTAAGTGGGCTATACTCAATAAAACTTCAGATGTAACTAATGTTGTGTCCTATGGCTCCATAATCACAATACAGTTGGTTATTTTGTAATTTGGCATAAGAGCTACTAGATATTTGTCTAAGGAAGATACTATTGGTGTGATATGCAAATATAGAAAGTATTAAGCCTCCTACTGACCTGGCTCTTTGTTATATGTACTAACTTTTTTGAGCAATCTTATGGTCATAAATTACTCAGCACCTGGCCCCGGGTACAGAACTGATGACTCTTTCCCATTAGGGACAAGGACAATGACATTCTCAGCTAAATTCTTCCTTACTGTCAGAGGCATTGACAGTCATAGGAAACTCACATACATCACTGAACCTGAATCAATGTCTGGGTGCTTCTCCAAACAGAGTTGGGACTAATTGAGGCTTCGTTTTACCTTCCTCATTTTAATCTTTCTTCTTCAATTATAATGTTCCGTAAAGCTTTAATGATTGCTTTATTAAGATGAGGAAATACTAGCAACAATGTAATGCAAGGCATTCTTGGAGCTACTCTGAAAGGAGAGTTCCACCTGGTGTTTACAGCACTGTTGTCAATGGTAAGATGTCAGCACCTTTAGTGCAGAGCACACAGGTGGAGACTGTGATTCTGTTCATGAAAGAAAGAATTGCAGAAAATGTCAGGCTCCAACTAGTTAAGCAGATGGCTTAATCCAGCCTTACCTGTTATGGAAGGCAGATGCTATTATTACTTTTTTCTTATTAATTTGTTCCAGAAAAATATTTAAACTCTGGGAGGAGAAAAAAATGGATACAGATTGCCAGAGGTGGACATGGAATCACAAATGATGTTTCTTCTACTTTTTCCTTCTTATGGCATAGTGAGAAATTGTATAAGAAATGCAATGATATAAGTAAATATATCAGTGTGCTCCAAAGTGGCAAAAACCTGACATGGGTAGTTTCAAATCCAGGGAAGATGAGGAAGAGAAAATGATATGGTAGTCAAAGAGAAAATAATTGTATAGAAACCAGCTAGAAGATGCTTCAGTTTCCACAGCTGCCAATAGTTACTGAAAATGTGGGAAATGTAAGGATCTCTGACTCAGAACCCTTCAGCAGTGAAGATGCTCAAGAAGAGTGATGTCCTTCTTTGTATAGTACTGGCTTAGCCATTTATGTATAATTAGCATTTTGTTTAGGATATTATTAGACATGCTCATCCAAAGCAGTCTTATGAAGAAGCTCTTGGATGCATAAATGCAACAAGACTTCACCTCAAGCACAAAACTACTTCTGAAAACTCTGAATTCCGAAATGTCTGAATTTGTCCTTGCTCAGCTCCTGTTTATGCACTCATGTTGGTGAAACTTCATGCACATAGTGTGTGAAATTACTAGCAGAAACAGTCTCATAGCAAACTACCTGATCCTCTGACTTTGACAGGCTTTTTTCTTTTTTTCTCATTTTCCCTGAAATTTCTCTTAGCCATAGAAAGGGGGAGATATTTTGTAGATGTATCTATTGGAACCATAATAAAAAATTTGCATTTTGATGGGTTTTTGTTTTCTACAATAGTCTTTCTGTTGGGAATAGCCATCTCCTTCATGGGGAACAAGTGCTATACTTACCTGTGGGTATAAGAACAGATATTTAGAATGTACTTAGAGAGTAAAGTAGCTTATAGGTTCTTCTCCAATGTCCTTAATTTCACCTGTCATGGGAACTTCAGTAGGTTTCCAGTATAATGCATTTTTCCCCTCTTGTTGAGAGGATCTTATATCCAATACAATCAAGACTTGCTGATTACTGTAAATGTATGCTTGTCACTACTGCACCCTTGGGTTTATTGAGCCACACTTGTTGTTGTTTTGGTTTAACCAGTCTTATCTGGTTAGGGTTGTTGGTTGTTCCCTTTCTTTGTAAGGTTGAATAGTGTCTTTAACAGCAATAAACATACTATACTGGATGGAAGAAAAACAATGAGGCCTCCATTCTACACAGAGACTACAAAGAACAAAGGAACACTGAGAGTGGTGGAAATACTCTTACCCAGGGAAGGCGGCTATCCAATATCAAATGGTCAGCTCTGAAAACATACATACAAGTTACATTATGCATACTGAATAAGTTATATGCAGGAATACACACACACACACACACACACACACACATATATATACATATATTTATGTAACAGATATTAATGAAAAATAGGGCATGAATTAGAAAAGAAGCAAGAAGGGATAGATAGGAAGGACTGTACAGAAGAAGGGAAAGGGCAAACTGAAAAATAATACATAAACAAACTACAAAGAAACCCAGGAATGAAACATTCTATAAAAAAAGTTTTGAGGCAATGGCTGCACATGTTATTAAAAAAATATAGTGTATTCAAATATAAATGGTTAAGATTTTCAGCCTTTCCCAACTTCCTGTCCTCCTGTGTTGATGAAATATGATTTCCTGGCCTCCTATGCTAGTCTACTCACCATCCTTCTACAATGTCTTCCCAACCAGGCAGAACCACATACCTTTTGAAACTGAAAGAAAAAATGATCACATCCTCCTCAAACTTTGCTTTTAATCATTGTATTTTTAATCACAAAACAATAAAAAGTAATAGAATATATATTTAGAAGTTGCATTCACATTGTTTCAATTCATCTAACAAGAGAATTAAGAACTTAAATTTGCCTTGGTCTTATGTCTTATCCAAACACGAGCTTTTGAGTGTGTTCACAATACCAAGTATGATATATGCACACACATATATATATGTGTGTGTGTGTGTGTGTGTGTGTGTGTGTGTGTGTGTGTGTGTGTGTGTGTGTGTGTGTGTGATGGAAAGTGTTTCCAGGCTAATCATAAAGTGATTGGGTTAGTATCACAACAGTCATGGCACTGTTGCCCAAGCGGGTATATTTTGACTAGGAGAGTGGTACTAAAGTTTCTGGGTACACAGCGAGGTAAGACTATTGATGCCTTTTCTCATTCAGCCTAAGTAGCATCTTCTAAGCACTATGAAAGTTAAATTGTCAGGGAGGAGGTGTCTAACACAGCTATATCCTGATTTCTTAAGCAACCAATATGCAAGATGTCTTCAGCTATTCAAACATTTCACCCCAGGTATTTCCCATGTCTACTTTCATATTTTCTGTGTTCTACTCTCTACCCTCACCCCTTTTAAGGCAACCACTTCCCAATAGTCTCTTTGTAGACTTCTGGCTTTTCCAGGAGTTCTAAGCTAAATGCAACAACTAGAGATTAGAGACCGCATGCATAAAAACAAAACAAGACAAACAAACAAACAAACAACATCGGGCACTTGCTTTCTCATGTCCAGGTTTCTTCACTACATTATTTCTAGTTTCATTCATTTACCTAATAATTTTACAGTTATACTGTTGCTTATAGATAAATAATATTCTATCATGTAATAAATTAGATGTTGTAAAAACAGGCTGATTCTATAGTAAAGCAATTGTGAATAGAGGTAGCAAATATCTTAATAGTAGACTATAAATGTTTTTTGGTGAATGCACTGGAAAGTACTAGATGAGTCAGAATTAATCTAGTTTTTTGGGGAATCATCACACAGATTTTCACTGACTGCACCAGTATTTATACCTGCCAACGTACATAAGTGTTTATTATTTTGTTCTCTTCTTCATTAGCACTTGTTGCTTGATTTCTTATTTGTTTGTTTATTTATTTATTTATTTACTTACATTTCAAATGTTGACTCCCTCCTCTTCCTCCCGCCTAAAGTTCTTCATCTCTTTGCCTCTGAGAGGGTGTAACACCCTAATCCCTGTGCATTCCACTTCCCTGAACATCAAATCTTTACAGGATTAGGTATATCTTTTCTTGATTTCTTTTTTTTTCCCATCTTTATTAACTTGGGTATTTATTACTAACATTTCAATTGTTATTCCATTTCCCACTTTCCAGGACAACATCCCCCTAACCCCTTCATCTCCCCTTCTATATGGGTGTTCCACTCCCCCTCCTCCCAACATTACTGCCCTCCCCCAAACAATCACGTTCACTGGGGGTTCAGTCTTGGTAGGACCAAGGGCTTTCCCTTCCACTGGTGATCTTACTAGGATAATCATTGCTACTTATGCATTTGAAGCCCAGGGTCAGTCCATGTATAGTCTTTGGGTAGTGGCTTAGTCCCTGGAAGCTCTGGTTGGTTGGCGTTATTGTTCATATGGGGTCTCAAGCCCCTTCAAACTCTTTCAGTCCTTTTTCTGATTCCTTCAATGGGGGTCCCATTCTCAGTTCAGTAGTTTGCTGCTGGCATTCGCCTATGAATTTGCATATTCTGGCTGTGTCCCTCAGGAGAGATCTACATTCAGTAGCTGTCAGCCTGCACTTTTTTACTTAATCCATCTTATCTAGTTTGGTGGTTGTATATGTATGGGTCACATCTGGGGCAGGCTCTTAATGGGTGTTCCTTCTGCATCTGTTCTAAGCTTTGCCTCCCTATTCCCTCCCAAGGGTATTCTTGTTCCCCTTATAAAGAAGGAGTGAAGCATTTGCATTTTGGTCATCCTTCTTGAGTTTCATGTGTTCTATGCATCTAGGGTAATTCAAGCATTTGGGCTAATAGCCATTTATCAATATGTACATACCATGTGTGTTTTTCTGTGATTGGATTACCTCCTCAGGATGATATTTTCCAGTTCCATCCATTGCCTATGAATTGCGTAAAGTCATTGTTTTTAAAAACTGAGTACTATTCCATTAGGTAGATGTACCACATTATCTGTATCCATTCCTCTGTTGAAGGGCATCTGGGTTCTTTCCAGCTTCTGGCTATTATAAATAAAGCTGCTATGAGTGTAGTAGAGCATGTGTCTTTGTTATATGTTGGGGCATCTTTTGGGTATATGCCCAAGAGAGGTATAGCTGGGTCCTCAGGTATTTCAATATCCAACTTTCCGAGGAACCTCCAGACTGATTTCCAGAATGGTTGTACCAGTCTGCAATCCCACCAACAATGGAGGAGTGTTCCTCTTTCTCCACATCCTTGCCAGCATTTGCTGTCACCTGGGTTTTTGATCTTAGCCATTCCAACTGATGTGAGTTGGAATCTCAGGGTTGTTTTGATTTGCATTTCCCTTATGACTAAAGATGTTGAACATTTCTTTAGGTGTTTCTTAGCATTTTCGCATTCCTCAGCTGTGTGGGATTCTTTGTTTAGCACTCACCCCATTTTTTAATAGGGTGATTTATCTCCCTGCAGTCTAATTTCATGAGTTCTTTGTATATTTTGGATATAAGCCCTCTATCAGTTGTAGGATTGGTAAAGATCTTTTCCCAATCTGTTGGTTGCCATTTTGTCCTAACAACAGTGTCCTTTGCCTTACAGGAGCTTTGCAGTTTTATGAGATCCCATTTGTCGACTCTTGATCTTAGAGCATAATTGGTGTTTTGTTCAGGAAATTTTCTCCAGTGCCCATGTGTTCGAGATTCTTCCCCATTTTTTCTTCTACTAGTTTGAGTGTATCTGGTTTGATGTGGAGGTCCTTAATCCATGTGGACTTAAGCTTTGTACAAGGTGATAAGAATGGATCAATCTGCATTCTTCTACACGCTGACCTCCAGTTGAACCAGCACCATTTGCTATCTTTTCTCCATTGGATGGTTTTGGTTCCTTTGTCAAAAATCAAGTGACCATAGGTGTGTGGGTTCCTTTCTGGGTTTTCAATTCTATTCCACTGGTCTATCTGTCTGTCTCTGTACCAATACCATGCAGTTTTTATCACTATTGCTCTGTAATACTGCTTGAGTTCAGGGATAGTGATTCCCAGGAAGTCCTTTTATTGTTGAGGATAGTTTTAGCTATCCTGGGTTTTTTGTTATTCCAGATGAATTTTCAAATTGTTCTGTCTAACTCTTTGATGAATTGACTTGGTATTTTGATGGGGATTGCACTGAAACTGTAGATCACTTTTGGTAAAATGGCCATTTTTACTATGTTAATCCTGCCAATCCATGAGCAAGGGAGCTCTTTCTATCTCCTGAGATTTTCAATTTCTTTCTTCAGAGGCTTGAAGTTCTTATCCTACAGATCTTTCACTTGCTTGGTTAAGGCCACACTGAGGTATTTTATATTATTTGGGACTATTATGAGGGGTGTCATTTCCCTAATTTCTTTCTCGGCTTGTTTCTCTTTTCTGTAGATGAAGGCTACTGATGTATTTGAGTTAATTTTATACCCAGCCACTGTGCTGAAGGTGTTTATTAGGTTTAGTAGTTCTCTGGTGGATCTTTTGGGATCACTCAAATATACTATCATATCATCTGCAAATAGTGATATTTTGACTTCTTCTTTTCCAATCTATATCCTTTTGATCTCCATTTGTTATCTGATTGCTCTAACTAGAACTTCAAGAACTATATTGAATAAGCCTTGTCTAGTCCCTGATTTTAGTGGGACTGCTTCAAGTTTCTCTCCATTTAGTTTAATATTAGCTTCTGGTTTGCTGTATATGGCCTTTACTATGTTTAGGTATGGGCCTTGAATTCCTATTCTTTCCAGGACTTTTACCATGAAGGGGTGTTGAACCTTGTTAAATGCTTTCTCAGCATCTAATGAAATGATCATGTGGATTTTATCTTTCAGTTTGTTTATATAGTGGATTACATTGATGGTTTTCCGTGTATTAAATCATCCCTGCATGTCTGGGATGAAGCCTACTTGATCATGATGGATGATTGTTTTGATGTGCTCTTGGATTTAGTTTGCAAGAATTGGGTATTTTTGGATCGATATTCATAAGGGAAATTGGTCCGAAGTTCTCTTTCTTTGTTGGGTCTTTGTATGCTTTAGGTATAAGAGTAATTGTGGCTTCATAGAAGGAAGTCGGTAGTGCTCCATCTGTTTCAATTTTGTGGAATAATTTGGGTAGTATTGGTATGAGGTCTTCTATGAAGGTCTGATAGAATTCTGCACTAAACCCATCTGGACCTGGGCTCTTTTTGGTTGGTAGACTGTTAATGAGTGCTTCTATTTCTTTAGTAGTTAGGGGGTTGTTTAAATGGTTTATCTGTTCCTGATTTAACTTTGGTAACTGGTATCTGTCTAGGAAATTGTCCATTTCCTGCAGATTTTCAAGTTTTGTTGAATATAGGCTTTTTGTAGTAGGATCTGATGATTTTTTGAATTTCCTCTGATTATGTAGTTATGTCTCCCTTTTCTTTTCTGATTTTCTTAATTTGGACACACTCTCTGTGTCCTCTCGTTAGTCTGGCTAAGGGTTTATCTATTTTGTTGATTTTCTCAAAGAACCAGGTTTTGGTTCTGTTGATTTAATGATATCTGTTCTAACAAGTCTGAGATAGAATCTCAAATTTATCTACTAATTTTTTTATTTGTTTATCTACATTTCACATGTTATCCACTTCCTGGTTTCCCCTCTGAAAACTCCCCATTTCATGCACTCCCCAGCCCCTGCCTCCATGATGGTGCTCTCCCACCCATCCAATCACTCCTGCCCCACTGAATTAGTATTCTCCTATGCTGGGGCATCAAGCCTTCACAGGACTAAGGGCTTCCCCTTCCATTGATACCAGACAAAGATATCCTCTGGTACATATGTAGCTGGAGCCATGGGTCCCTCCATGTGTACTCTTTAGTTTGTGGTTTAGTCCCTGGGAGCTCTAGGGGTTCTAGTTGGTTGATATTGTTGTTCCTCCTATGGGTTGCAAATCCCTTCAGATCCTCAGTCCTTCCCGAACTCCTCTATTGGGTTCCCCATGTTTGTTCCAATGGTTGGCTGCAACCTCAAATTTAGATCTGCATTTTCTCTATGGGTAATGTTGTTGAACACTGTTAGAAATACTTATCATACATCAATATTTATTCCTTTGGAAATTCTCATTTTATATTTGTAGATATTTTTGATTATTGTAGGTATTATTGTAGGTGTTTTGTTGATATTTGATTAATTTTATTTATTATTTATTTATTAAGTTTTTTGAGACAGAATTCCTCTGTATAATCTGTGTAGTACCTACTGTCCTTGAACTTGCTCTGTAGATCAGGATGGCCTAGAACTTAGAGAGCCTCCTGCCTATGTCTCCCAAGTATTGGCATTAAAGGTTTGCACTACCACAGCTTGGCTTTAATGTTATTTCTTACATTATAGTTTGATTTTTAAATTATGGTTTTAATTGAAACAAAATTACATAACCTAATCACTATCTTTATTCCAACCCAGTCTCTTCTGGCTAAGTTCCTTATACTATATTGCATCTGCTTTCCCTAACCCCTGCAAGTTGCCAGCCTCCTTTTGGTAACTAGTATCTGTCTAGGAAATTGTCCAGTTCCTGCAGATTTTCATTTTTTATTGAATATAGGCTTTTGTAGTAGGATCTGATGATTTTTTGAATTTCCTCTGATTCTGTAGTTATGTCTCCCTTTTCATTTCTGATTTTGTTAATTTGGACACACTCTCGTTAGTCTGGCTAAGGGTTTATCTATCTGTGAGATCAACTACTTAGAGATGTAATATGAGTGAAATCACACAGTATTTGTTTTCCTCTTTTTGACTAACCAGTTTACAGAACATAGTTCTATCCATAGTTATTACAGCTTAGACTCTGTCTTTTACATGCTCATATAGTGTTATGTGGTGTATATTCTCATCATATTTTTTACCTGTAATCTGTAGACATATTTGGCATGGATTGTATTTAGGACAGAAACTAGAAGCCAGAAGGAACTTTTAGAAAATGGTTGTGTATATTTCTTATTCTTTTAGCAATATACTTAAAAATAAAGTATTTATCAGGCTGGAATACAGTTAATAATAACTTGAAAATTTTGATGATACTGTATAAAAATTCAGACATTTTAAACAGTGTCTTTAAAAGCATATATATTTATTTGATTTTGGTTCAAAATTTTGTATAATCAAAAATGGCCTTTTCAAATACTATCTAATGAATTTAAAATTGCAAAACAATAATGTTTTATTTTGTCAGTATTTATTTGACAGTAATTAAAGTAAACCTTAGAAAAACAGGAGTGATACATATAGCTACATGGGATGGAGGTTAAGCTCTAAGACTCATGGTCTTTCTGTGTATGTGTCTCTGTTTCTCTTTGTCTGCCTCAGATCCTGCCCCCTTGCCACCATCTCTCTCTGTTTGTGTGCATGTGTGTGCGGGCGTGCTTGCATGTGTGTGTGTGTGTGTGTGTTTGTGTGTGCATGTGTTAACCACCTAAATTTGTGCTACTATCATGACAAGCAGTCTTGTGATTATCTTCAAAAGTGAGTTCAAATATATATCTGAAATATGTCATTTGACACGCAGTCCTGAAGAATGTCATAAGACCAAAAACAATTAGTATTCACTAAAAAAGGCATATACAATTTTCCGATATTCAGAAAAAAAAAAACATTGTCAGGAAGGAGACATGAATTGACTCTAGGCACAGGGTTTTCATACATGAAGCTAAAACCACAAAATTTTTTTAATACTTTCTTTCAGTCTATAGGCAAATTATATTAAAAAAAAAAGAAGAAGAAGTGAGCAAAGGCAACAGAGACTATTAATAAGCTAAAGTAGAACAAATAAAATACATAATTTAGGACATATGAGAGTTGTAACAGAGGAAAAAATAACATTGGCTACAATCACAAAAGAGCACATAGGCAACCAGTTAGATCTTACTGAAACTTAAAACAGGGAAGGACTCACTGAGTCACAGCTCTCAACAGTGATGATGTCCAGGAACAGGACGTTTCCCATTTTGTAGAGTCTCAGTCAAACCAGTCATGAGTGGATTTGCATTTTGGTTTGGAAATTTTGGGACCTGCCCACTCTCAGTCATCTCTGCCTCCACTGGGATAACCAGCCAGTTCTATAAATTGGTCCTTTGACTGTATGACTGCAGATTCCGGATAGTCACATCCTAGACTACTTTGGAGAACCTGGTGAGTATCTTTTCTTGAGTTGGTCTGTCATTTTGTTCTTTGCATGTGCTGTAGTCAATTTTGACAGAGTAAGTGTCTTGAGCTCAGCTTTGGTTATGGGATGAATGGGACCTACCTAGCAGTAAGAAAATTCACAGTGGATACAACAGTCAAGGGTGACACATGGCTTTCCTTTACATATAATAACTTGTAGAACACAGAATATTTCTCTTTTATGTACATCATTTGGTGTACTTTGAAAGGCTATATACCTAAGTAGGTATTACAACCTAAGACTTTCTTCAGCTGTCCTTTACTCTCCAATCCCAGACACCCTGCTGGGGTAATACATGTAATGAAGAGGACAGGAACTGGTGCTGTTATTTTTCAGGGCAGCAGTACTTGTGACAGCCTGTCTTAAAGGTGTTCTCTTGTGTAAACAGCATTACTTGTTTCTTTGACAAAATACTTTATCTTGGGAGAAGGAATGAAACACAGGATCATTTCGCAAGGCTGCTGCAAAAGAGTGCTGACAAGAAAGAGAAAAGCCAGAAAGTCCTAAAATAGGAGTTGGGAAATGATGTTGATGTTCAGAGGGACAAGTTCAGTTGATAATTCATAGCTCCATCTCTCTTCTCTGAGTTTCTCACCCCTGAACACCCTCATGTAATCTCTTTCAGATCCTGAGACTCCAGCACTATGTCTTATCAACAGCAGCAGTGCAAGCAGCCTTGCCAGCCTCCTCCTGTGTGCCCACCTCCAAAGTGCCCAGAGCCATGTCCTCCTCCAAAGTGCCCTGAGCCTTGTCCTCCTCCAAAGTGCCCAGAACCTTGTCCTCCTCCAAAGTGTCCAGAGCCTTGCCCTGAGCCATGTCCCCCTCCCTCATACCAGCAGAAATGCCCTCCTGTGCAACCTCCTCCACCCTGCCAGCAGAAGTGCCCACCCAAGAGCAAGTGAGGACTTCAGCACTCATCAGGAGAAGGGAAGAGAAGAGAATCTGTCTCATGTACTTGCAAAGGAACACCTTCCCCTTCCCTCCATAGTCTTTCATGAATGCACAGGAATCTTCTAAACTTTTCCCTCTCCATGTGCCTGTGATGACCCCTTACACAGAAGATTTCCTGCTTTTGGTATCAAGAGCCTGATGAAAATGATCTCTCCTAAGTGATTATGTGTTCCAGATACTCAGTGGGAAATGTAGCTCTTATCTACCCTGTGCACTCAGAAGATGTTTCTCAAGATGTCAGTCACCTTAATTGTAGTGCTGCCACTGTGATTCCTGAATAAAGCACAATCTATTGAATGGTATTAATGGATCCTTTTTTTTCTTTTTTCTTTTTTCTTTTTTCTTTTTTTTTCATTAGATAGGTTTTATTTTCACTTCAAATGTTATCACCTTTCCAGGTTTCCTAGTCATGAGTCCCCCTATCCCTTCCACCTCCCCTACTTCTGTAAGGGTGTTCACCCTCCACACACATCCCCATTCCATTCACACTCTCCTAACATTGCCCTGCAATTTGAAGCCCAACCTTGGCAGGACCAAGGGCTTCTCCTCCCTAGGTACCCAAGAAGGCCCTTCTCTGTTACATATGCCGCTAGAGCCATGGGTCTGTCCATGTGTAGGCTTTGTAGTGGTTCAGTCCTTTGGAGCTCTGGTTGTTTGGTATTGTTGTTCTTATGGGATTTCAAGTCCCTTTGGCTCCTTCAATCCCTTCTCTATTTCTTCCAACAGGGACCTGTTCTCATATATATATATATGTATATATTCTCATATATGTATATATATATATATATATACAGATTATATATATATATAATCTGTATCATCATGTAAAGCAGGCTCTCAATGTCCATTCCTTTAGTCTCTACTCCAAACTTTGTCTCCATATCTCCTTCTATGAATAATTTTGTTTCCACTTTTAAGAAGGACTGAAGCATCTGCACTTTGGTCACCCTTTTTCTAGACCTTCAGGTGGTCTCTCGATTGTATCATGGGTAATTTGAGTTTTAGGGCTAATATACACTTATCAGTGATTTCATACCATGTGTGTTATTTTGTGATTAGGTTTTACTCAAGATGATATTTTCTAGTTTCATATATTTGCTTCTGATTTTAATGAAGTTATTGTTTTCAATATCTCAGTAGTACTCCATTGAGTAAATGTACCTCATTTTCTGTATCCATTTCTCTGTTGAAAGACATATGGGTTTTTGCAGCTTCTGTCTATTATAAATAAGGCTGCTATGAACATAGTGGAGCATGTATCTGTGTTGTATGTTGGAGCATCATTTGAGTATATGCACAGTAATGGTATAGCTGGGACCTCAGGTAGTGAAATGTCCGATTTTCTGAGGAACCTCCAGACAGATTTCCAGAGTGTTTGTACCAGTTTGCAATTCCACCAACAGTGGAGGAGTGATAATCTTTCTTTCTTTCTTTTTTCTTTCCTTTCTTTCTTCCTTCCTTTTCTCCTACTTAATTTCCATTCTCTCTCTCTCTCTCTCTCTCTCTCTCTCTCTCTCTTCTCTCTCTCTCTTTTGTCTCTTGTAAAAATTAGTATTCATTAATTATTTTATTTCTTTACATTCCTAATGCTTCCACTTCCCAGTCCCACCACTGTGGTATTCATTCACCAATTGCCCTTTCCTGCTAAACACTGATGTGTTTTCCCCTCCCTAGCATGCCCTCTCCAGGGCACTAAGTCTCTACAGGACTAACAACATCTCTTGTACTGGCCAGACAAAACAGTACTCTTCTGCATATATGCCTGGGGCCTCAGACCAGCCCATGCTTTTTCCATGCTTGGTGATCCAGACACTGGGAGCTCCTAGGATTCCAGGTAAGTATGGAGTTAATATCCCCTTAAGTTCCTTCAATGTTTCCTCCAACACTAAAAAAATGGGTCTCAATCTTCAATTAAATATTTATTTTGAGCATCTGCATCACTTTCAGTCAGTTGCTGGTAGAGCCTCTCTGAGGACAGCCATGCTTTTCACCCATCTGCAAGCATAACATAACATCAGTAATAGTGTCAGTGTTGGTGTCTGTCAACGGGATGGATGACAAGTTGGGCAGGTCATTGGTGAGCCTCTGCTCCATCCTTGCCCCTGCTCCTCTTCCAGATGTGAACACACTTGGAACAGAACTTATACACTCGGGTTAGAGTCACCAATCTTCCACTAGGGGGCCTCTATAAATTGGAGTTGTTCTCTTCATACTCTACATCCCCACTGTCAGGCATCTATGCCAAGTTCACATACTTGTCAATCCTATTACTATAACATTTAGACTCCTGTGCATGTTGAAGTCATTATGCTTCTAAGCACAACAGGATTGGTGAACATATGAACTTTCAGAGAATGTGATAGTAGTCACAGGATGAGGACAGGCTTAGGCCTGAATGCGTTTCAGTGCTGAGAGTCAAACAGACACCCAGAAACTTAATCTACAAAATGTCTTCAGCTGACAATCATTTGCAAATGAACAATACATTTTCTCCAAGTGTCCTAGTAGGTATACAAACTATTCAAGTCTAGGACACATGACCAGCTGGAGCTGTTTAACAGAAAGGGAATTCATTAGAATTTTGTGATATTTTTTCCTGTTATCCTGTTTGCTTGTTTACTATGGTTACACATTTGTATTTTTTTCCTTTTAAAATGAAATTTCTGTGTTTGCCAACATGTGTGTCTCTATATTTCTGAGTGTTTCCTGTAGTTCTTCATTGGTTATTGAGGTTTTGACTTGTGACAATGACAACCAGGGAGACAGGCTGAAAGCAGAGACTCTCAGGCACAGCACTGTTCTCAGTAGTAAGCAGTGGTTACAGTTTTGGGTTGGCCCCGACATGTGAAGCCCATTTATGATATCTTTATGCATATATTTCCATTCATTCATTTTTATGGATCCTATGGCACACATGTATGTTCAAGTGCTGAATTGCTTCCCCTACTTAGTAGAATAGAGAGTATTTTCTGAAACCGTAAAAGGTGGACTGCGGAGAAGTGTGCTAATCCATCTGGAATCATATAAACACCTGTGTTCCTAGTGTATAATAAATGAAATTTAGTAAATTTTATATAAATATAAATCAATATGATTTCTTGAGTTTTTATTAAACCATTTTAATGACATTTGTACCACTTCTATCTTCTGTTTTTGTATTGAACTCTCTATCACTTTTTCCACAGGAATTACCTCCCCTTCATTCTATTACGTGTACATGTATGTATCTGTGTATGTGTTAATGCACACAAATACAATGTTTAGGATGCCAGAAGGTGATACCATGTTCTATGGGAGTGGAAGTACAGGGATTTGTGATCTGATAGACATTCATGTTGGCAAGAGAACTTGGGTCCCTTGAGAGAAGTTAAATGTTCTTAACCCTTGAACCATCTCTCTTGCCACTTCTCTTTCTCTATCTCTCTTTCTCTCTCTCTCTCTCTCTCTCTCTCTCTCTCTCTCTCTCTCTCTCTCTCTCTCTCTTTTCCCTATTTTTTCTGCTTTTCTTTTTCTGTCTTTTCTTTCCTTCCTTTATTTCTTACTTCTTTTTGTCTGTCTTCCTGTCTTTCATATTTTTCTTTCTTTTTCTTTCTCCCTCTCCCCACCACCCCTCTCTTTATTTTTTTGGCTCCTCTCCTTTACTTTGAGTTACCTGTGGATTTTCGTTATTAGTCCTGCATGGGATGTTGTAGGTATTTGTCAAGGGGGTGATACATATAATACAGCACAACACTTTAGAACTCAAGGAAACTATCCACTGGTTAGCACAACCATGATGGATATGCCTAGGAGAAGGGGAGACCTGAGGACTAAGTGTCCTAAGGACTACATTCGTTGTAGAGTTTTCCTCTGTTTGTTGCTCTCAAAGCCACCATACTCCTCCTAATCAATGAGTTATATGAATACTTTAGGAGGTTTTTAGTCCCTCAGTGTGCAGTGTGACTGACAAAATATTAGTGATGGATCTTTTTCAAGCAGTGATACTGGAGCAGATTTATGAATTAACTACCACCCTTAGAATGTAGAAGGGTGAAGAAAATTATCACAGGTGGCAAAGGGAGGGAGGGGGAGGAAAAAAGGCCAAAACCAAGTATAGAAGGAGATAGGAGAGAGAAGTACAGAGGGTCAGGAAACTTAATGAAGGTATGTAACAGTGGGGGTTGGGGAACTGGGAGAAGGCATGAGAAAGACACAGATGCCAGAAAGTCAAGAGAGTCCCAGGACCCAAGAGGGATGGTATTAGCTGAAATACCTAAGAAACGGGAGAGAGAACTTGTAGAGACCATATCCAGAAGTTAGGTACAGCCCCCAGTTGAGGAACAGGGCCACCCACACATCTCAAAAATATTAGCACAGAATTGTTCCTGATCAAAGGAAATGCACAAACAAAGTGAAGCAGAGACTGAAGGAAAGACTATCTAGAGACTACCCCACCAAGGGATCCATCTCATCTGCAGATACAAAACCCAGACAAGATTCTTAATGCCAAAATTGGTTGCTGAGAGGATCCTGGCATGGCTGTCCTCTGAGAGGCTCTTCCAGAGCCTGAGCAATACAAATATGAATGTTGCAGCAAACCACTGGACTAAATATGGGACGACAATGGAGGAGTTATGGGAAAGACTGAAAAAACTGAAAGGATTTACAACCTTATAGAAAGAGCCCCATTATCAATGGACCATGTGCCCCAGAGCTCCCATGAACTAAATCACCAACCAAAGAGTACACATGGACGGACTCATGGCTCCAGCTGCTTAAGTAACAGAGGTTTTTCTTATTCAGTATCAATGGGAGGGGAGGCCCTTCATCCTGTGGATACTCAATGATCCAAGGTAGGGGAAGGCTAGGGGAGAGAGGCAGGAATGGGTAGGTGAATGGTTGAGATCTCTTATAGAAGCAGGGAAGAAGGGGAGAAGGAGAATGTGATAGGGGTTTGTGGAGGAGAAACCAGGTAGGCATATAACATTTGAAATGCAAACAAATAAAATAACCAATAAAAAAGAGAAAGAATTTACATATGTGGATTTTTAGCAAAAGTTGGTTAAGATGTTTTTCTTAATGACTTTGACATAGAAAATACTGGAGAACCATTTAATGCTCAAAAAGCAAACTCCTAATAATTGAAGGAGTTTTTTTAGGTCATGGAACAAGAAAAATGGCAGCCCAACAAATACTAGTTGATTTGTGTTTTGTTTAGGCTGAGCTGGTGATCCAGGTGATGAATAAATTCTTCTACCAATTTTTGCTGTCAGCTTTCGGGTAGTATTTACTAAAAAGTTGTTTTTGAGTCGGTGTGGTCTTTGAAGATTTAAAGTAGAAGATGGTGTTGGCTTTTTATATATAAATGTTTACATTTTTGATGCTTTGAAGGGTTTTTATGATTTTGCTTTAAGACTAAAAATAAGATGAATGGTTTCTTCTTTGTAACTGAAAGTTCAGCCTGTCAGTAAGAGAGACTGGCTGTGAAAAAATATATTGCTAGCTTATGTTTTTTAATTTATAATAAGTTGCTTAGGTATGGTTGTAAGTGTATTCTTGGAACTAATGTGTCTTTTACTGTATTACATAAAATGTTCAATCATGTAATGTTATTATGGAAAATGGTACTTTTTAACTCATGGTAATTATTCATATAAATAAAAATAGAATATGATCACATTGAAATTTTTATGTTGCTTGAAAGATTTCTTGGGATACATAAACTTGAAGAAGCAATAAAGTTTTTTGAGCTTGTGGAACCAAACTACATACATGGGATGTGTGTGAGTGTGTGTGGTGTGTGTGTGTGGGTGTGTGTGTGTGTGTGTGTGTGTGTGTGTGTGTGTTCTGTGTGTGCCTATATTCCCTTTCCCTTTTCTCTGTCCTGAGAGAGTTTACCTCTGGGAAACAACCTATTAAAGTTTATTCCTTCAGAAAGAAGTCTACCCAGTGAATAATTGCCTACTCCATACCTCCTGAAATTAACCTGACCTATTGAAACTGTCTTAAACAGGCATTTATATTTAAAAACTTGTTATAACACATATCCCCAAAGCTGTTGCCAGTAAGTTGGATTTGTTCTTGTACCTGGGATGCCTTTTCTGTCCTCAGTGGGAGAGGAAGTGCCTAGCCTCACAGACTTGAAGTGCCAGGATGTGGGTGGGGGATAACCAATTGAGCCCCTCCCTTCCAGGGAAAATTGGAGGTTGTTGGGGTAAGGATTGTCTGAGGGAGTGGTCACAAGGAAGGCAGTGAATAGGATGTAAAGTGAAAAAATAAAATAAATAAAATGCAAAATAAAATAAAATGGAAAGCCTGTTTTTCTTAACAATGTGCTACCCATTCATATATTTCTATAATTAGTTTCTATTCTTGATCATGATTTGTGCACAATTTCTGTATCTGATTTATTGGAAGCCATGACATCAAAGTTATATTAGCTTCATTTAAGGAGAAGCATTTTCAACTGCTATTTAGAAAAATATTGTATAATATACAAATATTTCATTCTTAAATAAAAATGTAAATTTCCTAGTTAAATTAAATTTAAAAATAACTTGATATAACTGCTTTTGCTATACATCCAGTGTCCTAATAGGTTCAAGTCTAGAGATTTAAAGCTTTAAACATTACTTTGGTTTTCTAATAATTCAAAAGAAAATTGTTCAATCTCCATGTATTTCTACAACTTTGAAGTATACTTCTTCCTGTTTCTATTTTTCTGCAGGGCAGTATCAGTTTTTCATTTTGTTATGATTACCTTCTGTCAATAAACCTTGGTGTATCACAGAGAAATTATCTCCATATAAGACAGTTCATTTCACAATGTTATGTAGCTCAGCCTGTAGGGTTTGGCTTGAGAGTGAGATATATTTCACATTTTAAATATGAAGAATCTTTTGTTGTAGTTTTTTGTGTGTTTTTGCGAAGATTATCTGTGGCTGACAGTGGTATACATATGAGGGTTATTCCTTTTTTCCCTGATGAATATCTCTATTCATGTCTATCAGTGATTAATTACTAAAATTTTGCGAACTTGGCTTATATATATAAAGCTGCAGTTTCTCAGTTGATTGTTTCCTTTTTTCCATGTAGTGGTACTTTTTCATTCCTCTGCTTGGCTTTAAAGTTTCTGTTGCAGATGATGATCACCAATTCAGGGAAGCCTAATCATTCTACTTTTTTGGAGAATGACTTTTTTCACATGTTCACTTCTATCTTTGTACAGCATTGTGTTAATGGTCTTTAGAAAATAACACAACAAAAACCTGAAGCCTTTTTTTATTTGGATATTTCCATTTTATTTTTAATGGAGTTTCATTATAGTGCACGCAATGAGTGGTACCATGATTCAAGCAAACATTGCTGACAGTTCAAACCAAGGTCTGTATATTCCACACTTACAATGTTTACCATTGATTATGGTGAAAACAATCCTGTGATGTAGAAATTTGACAATACAAAAAGGTTCACTGAACTCTTTTTGCATTGATTGTACCTTAGATAATTTTCGAAAACTTTTCATATTCTTCTGTCACCTACACTGAACTCATGGAAACCAATGTCATCCTGTAAGACTCCGTGATTTGAAATTTGAGAGAAATCACACAGTATTTGTTTTCCACTTCTTGAGTAACTTCAGTTAACATGCCTGAGTTTTGATCATAGTTATTGCATGCTATGCTCTTTCTTTTACATGCCCATACACTATTATTTTCATATATATATATATATATATATATATATATAATGTTTGTTTTTTGTCTATGTCATCTGTCACTGGGATATGGATTGTATTTAGGACAGAAACTAAAGCCAGAAGAAACATTTAGAAAATTAACGTGTACAATTCCTATTCTTTTAGCAATATATTATATATTAAAATATGCACGTTGCTGAAATAAATTCAATTAATATTGGAAAACGTTGATGGTATTGTATAAAAATTCATACATTTCAACAATGTCTTCAAAACCATATATGTTTATCTAATATTGATTCAATAATTTGTATAATCAAAAATGGCTTTTTCTAATAGAATTAAATAAATGAATTAAAATTACTAAAAATAACATTTTAATTAATTTTGTCAGATTTAATATGACCGTAATTTAAGTAAAGGCATAGGAAATTAGAAAGTCATACTTGTAACTACATGTGAGGGAGGTTAAAGTGTAAGACTGATGGGCTTTCTGTGTATGTGTTTCCGTTTCTCTGTTTGAGTCTTTGTGTGCCTCAGCTCCTGTCTGCCCCGTACCCCATATGTTTGTTATGTCTTACCAACAGTGTCAGTGTAAGCAGCCTTGCTAGTCTCCTGCTGTGTGCCCACCTCCGATGTACCCCAAGCGTTGTCCTCCTCCAAATTGCCCTGAACACCTAAGAAAGAACATGGAACTTTAGTTTTGGTACAGTCTTGTGTTCATATTTAGAAGGGAGTTCAAATATATACCCCAAAAGTGTCCTTTGACATGCTGTCCCAAAAAACGTCAAGATCCAAGACCAGGTAGGGGTAGATCATTCAAAATGCAAATAAATAAAGTAACCAATAAAAAAAGAGAAAGAATTTAAAGATGTAGATTTTAAGCAAAAGTTGGTTAAGATATTTTTCTTAGTGACTTTGACATAGGAAATATTGGAGAACCATTTAATGTTCAAAATACACACTCTTGACAATTGAAAAAGGAGTTTTTCAGGTAATGGAACAAGAACAATGGCAGCCCAACAACTACTAGTTGATGTGTGTTTTTTGCTAAGGCTGGGCTGGTGATCAGGTGATGACAAAAATCTTGTACTAAGTTTTGCTTCAGCTTTCTGATATGATGTACTAAAAGGTTGTTTGTGATTTGGTGTGGTCTTTGAAGATTTAAAGTAGAAGATGCTGATGGTTTTTACATATAAAAGTTTATATTTGTGACTCTGAAGGGTTTTTATGGCATTGCTTTAAGACTAATAATAAGATGAATGATTCTTCCTTGGTGACTATAAAGTTCAGACTGTCAGTAAGAGAGTCTGACTGTGAAAAAATATATTGCTAGCTTATATTTGTTAATTTATAATAATTTGCTTAGTTATGGTTATAAATATGTTCTTGGAAATAATGTGTCTTTAACTTGTATTACATAAAATGTTCAATCATGTAATGGCATTGGGGAAATGGAAATTTTATTTCATGGTAATTATTTACATAAATAAGAGTAGAATATAATCACATTGGCATATTTATATTGCTTGAAAGATTTCATTGTGATATACAAACTATTGAAGAAGAAAAAAGTTTTTGGTGCTTGTGGAACCTTGCTTCACACATGGTTTGTGTGTGTGTGTGTGTGTGTGTGTGTGTGTGTGTGTGTGTGTGTGTGTGTGTTTTGAGTGTTTGTATATTCCCTTTCCCTTTTCTCTGTCCCTAGAGAGTTTATCTCTGTGAAACAAAGAATTAAATTTTATTCCTTCAGAAAAATTTTGTTGTGCAAATAATTGCCTATTTCATGCCCTCCTTAAATTAACCTGACCTGTTGAAACTGTCTTCAATAGGCATTTATATTTAAAAAATTTTAAAACACATGTCCCCAAAGTTGTTGCTATAGGTGGGATTTGTTCTTCTACCTGAGATGCCTTTTCTGTCCTCAGTGGTAAAGGAAGTGGCGAGCCTCACAGACTTAAGTGCCAGGGTTGGTGTGGAAGATAAGCAGAGGAGCCCCTCCCTTCCAGGGAATAGTGGAGATTATTGGGGTAAGGATTGTGGGAGTAAGTGGTCAGGGGGAGGCAATGGCAATGAGCAGGATGTAAAGGGAAAAAATAAAATAAAATACAGTAAAATAAAATAGAAGATAGAAAAGTAGTGTGCCATCACGATGTGCTATCCAATCATATATTTCTATAATTAGTTTCTATTCTTGATCAAGATTTGTGCACAATTTCAGTATTTTATTTATGGGAGGCAGTGGCATCGAAGTTATGTTAGCTTCATGAAGAGAGAAGAAATTTCATATGCTATGGTGGAAAATATTGTATAATATAGAAATATTTCATAATTAAATAAAATGTAAATTTCCCAGTTAAATTAAATTTAAAAATACCTTGATACAACTGCCTTTTCTGTATATCCACTGTTCTAATAGGTTCAAGCCTAGAGACTTAAAGCTTTAAACATTACTTTGATTTTCTAATAATTTAAAAGAAAATTGTTCATTCTCCATGAATTTGTACAACTTTAAAGTATACTTCTTCCTGTTTCTATTTCTCCATTATTATTTGATAAAACAGAGGAAAGTATCACTTTTTAAGTTTGTTAAGATTACTTTCTGTTTAAGCCTTGATGTATCACAGAGAAATTATTTCCAGATAAGACTGTGCATTTTACAATGTTGTATAGCTCAGCCTGTAGTATTTTTTATGAGAATGAGATATATTTTATATTTTAAATCTAAAGAATACTTGCTTTAGCTTTTTTGTTTGTTTGTAGAGAAGATTATCTATGGCTGATAGAGGTATAAATAGGAGAATTATACTTTTTTCCTTGATGAATATCTCTCTTCCTGTCTACCAGTGATTAATAAAATTTTGCGAACTTGACTTGTATATGTAAAGCTGCAGTTTCTCATTTGATTGTTTCCTTTTTTGACATGTAGTGGTACTCTTAATTCCTCTGCTTGGCTTTTAGATTCTGTTGCAGATGATGGTGACTAATTCAGGGAAGGCTAATGATTCTATTTTCTTGGAGTATCATTTTTTTCACGTGTTCACTTCGATCTATGTACAGCATTCTGTTAATGGTTTTTTCAAAATATCAAAATAAACACCTGAAGTCTTTTAATTGTATATTTCCTTTCCATTTTTAATGTAATTTCATCAGAGTGCATGTAATGAGTGGTATCATGATTAAATCAAACTTTGCTGACAGCTCAAAACTAGGACAGTGTATTCCACAATTTCAAAGTTTATCATCGAATATGGTGAAAACAATCATATAGTGTAGAAATTTGACAATACAAAAAACTTTACTGAACTTATGTTTGCATTCATTTTAGCTTAGATAACTTTCAGAAGACTTTTCATATTCTTCTCTCACCTATATTGTTCTCATGGAAACCAAAATCATCCTGTAAGACACTGTGATCTGAAATTTAAGAGAAATCACAGAGTATTTGTTTTCCTCTTCCTGAGTAACTTCAGTTAATGTGCCTGGGTTTTGTCCATAGTTATTATAGATTATAGTCTTTCTTTTACATGCCAATACAGTATTATGTGGTATGAATTTTCATCATATATATGATATATTTTCATCAATTTACATATGTATATATAATATATATATACAAATGTTTGTTATTTTTATGTAGGACATTTGTCACTTGGACATGGACTGTATTTAGGACAGAAACTAGACATGAAAAGAAACATTTAGAAAATTATTGTGTACATTTCCTATTATTTTAGCAATAACTATACAATAAAATATGCAAGATGTTGTAATAAATTCAATTAGTACTGGAAAATTTTGATGATATTGTATAAAAATTCATACATTTCAACAATCTCTTCAAAACCACATATGGTTATTTAATATCGATTCACTAATTTGTATAATAAGAAATGTTTTTTTTTAAAGTATTCAATAAATGAATTAAAATTACAGAAAAATAACATTTTAATTCATTTTGTCAGTTTTAAAAAGACAGTAATTTTGGTAAAGCCATAGAAAATAAGAGAGTGATACTTGTAACTACATGGGAGGGACGTTAAACTGTAAGACTGATGTCTTTCTGTGTATGTGCCTCTGTTTCTCTCTTTGAGTCTTTGTCTGCCTCAGCTCTTACCTGCCTCTTGGGCCATGTATTTGTTATGTCTTACCAACAGCAGCAGTGCAGGCAGCCTTGCCAGTCTCCTCCTGTGTGGCCACCTCTGAAGTGTCCCAATCTTTGTCCTCCTCCAAAGTGCCCTGAACACCTAAGAAAGAACATGGAATTTTAGTTCTAGTACTGTCGTGATAAACAGTTTTGTGTACATATTTAGAGGGGAGTTCAAATACATATGCCCACAGTGTCTTTTGACATGCTGTCCTGAAGAATGACAAGAACAAAGACCCCAAGTCTCTGTTATGAAGGGTATATCATATTTTCCAACATTCAGAAAAATCAGGTATCTCAGGAGGGATACATGACTAACTCTAGGCATAGAGTTGTCATAGATAAAGAAGAAGCCATGGTTAAAATCTTTATTACCATCTTTCTTTCAGTCTACAGGGAAATTATCCTTAGAAAACAGGAATTTAATGAGCCAAGGCATCAAAGAATGTTAATAAGCTGAAGTGAACAAATAAAACATGTAATTTAGGACAAAAATTGTTGTAACAAAGAAATCAAGTATTGGCTACAATCACAAAATAGAACTTAGGTGGCCAGTAAGATAGAAACTGTAAAGAGGGAAATGTCCAGTGAGTCACAGTGATGATATTCAGGAACAGAAATGCATTTCCAACTTTGTAGAGTCCCAGTCAAGCCTGTAATGCATGGATTTGCATTTTGGTTGGGAAATTTTTGGAACTGCCCACTCTCAGTCACCTCTGCTTCCATTGGCTGGCCAGCTATTTCTATAAATTGGTCCTTGACAGAGTGACTGCAGACTCCTGGTACTCAAGTAAAGAGATTGAGTACCTGGTGAGTGTCTTTTATTTATTTGGTCTGTCTTGTTCTTCCTGTTTACAGTCTTTGGAGGATTAAAGTGTCTTGAGTTCAGTTTTGATCATGAGATAATCAAAACTTAGTAGTCAGAAACAGAAGAGGATAAAATAATCAAGAGTGATAAGTGACTTTTCCTATACATTTAATAATTTGTAGAACACAGTTTATTTTTTCATACACATTTTTTAAAGTTTTTTGAAAGGCTATACACCTAAGTATCTAAAACCCGAGCCATCCCTTAGCTGTGCTTTATTCTCGAGCCCGAGAAAACCTGCTGGGATGGCACATGTAATGAAGAGGACAGTAACTGGTAATATTATTTCTCAGGGCACCAATACTTGTGAAAGTTTGTCTTGAAGGTGTTTCCTTATATCAACAATCATTACTTTTTTCCTTGGATCAAAATACTTTCTCTTGAGAAAAGAACTGAAATGCAGAAGGATTTTCCTAGTCTGTTGGGACAGAGTCCTCACAGGAACAGAAAACTGCAACAAGCTCTAAAATAGGAGATGGGAAATAACGATGTTCAGAGAGACAAATGGACTTGATGGTCCATATCTCAACCTGTCTTCTCTGAAGTAATCATTCCTGAACACCCTCATGTAATCTCTTTCAGATCCTGAGACTCCAGCAGTATGTCATACCAACAGCAGCAGTGCAAGCAGCCTTGCCATCCTCCTCCTGATGTGCCCAGAGCTTTGTCCTCCTCTGAAATGCCCAAAACCTTGTCTTCATCCAAAGTGCACTGAACCTTTTGCTGAGCCATTTCCCCCCGTCATGCCAGCAGTAATGCCCTCCTGTGCAACCTCCTCCTCCATGCCAGCAGAAGTGTCCACCCAATATCAAGTGAGACCTTCAACAGTCATGAGGACAAGGGGAATAGAAAAGTATCTGTCTCATGTACTTGCAAAGGATACCTTCCTCTTCCTCCAAAGCCTGTCATGAATGTAGAGGAATCGTCTACACTTTTTCCCTCTCCATGTGCCTGTGCTGACTCCTTACATAGTGGTTTTACTGCTTTTGCTATCAAGAGTCTGCTGAGAATAATCTGTCCTCAGTGATTTGGTGTCCCAGAGACTCAGTGGAACGTGTAGCTGTTATCTATCCTGTGCACACAGAAGATGTTTCTCAAGCTGTCAAAACCTTAGTTGTAGTGCTGCAATTGTGATTTCATTTCCTGAATAAAGTACAATCTGATGAATGATATCCATGTGTTCTTTTCTTCTAATATGTACTCTATTACAATTTTTGCAGGGATTTGCAATTTGGCTTCAAAATTTTGGGATCTGACCACTTTCATTCACCTCTGCTCCAACTGGGCTTGCCAGCTAGTCCTTTAAATTGGTCCTTGAATCCATGATTGCAGACTTTTGGTACTCATGTCATGGACTACATTGAAGAACTTCATGCATTTTCTTTTTCTTGAATTGGTCTTACTTTTTGTGCTTCCTATGTCCTATAGTTCTTTAGTTTTATTCATTGACTACCAAGTCATTCAGAATGGCTGTAATCTGGTTTTGACTGACTTTTTTGCCATAATCAAGAGTATTTTGTGTTGGTTTTCTCAAGAGACACATTACTTGATTGTTCATAACTGTGGTGTCTCCTTTATGACATGCTAATTCAGGAGGACTATCTAATCTTCAGACATGAAAGTTCTATTTAGGACACACTCATATATTCACCTAATACCAACAAGTCTTTTGTTCTCTCTTCACTCCTTCCATGGGCATTTACCTCAACTATTATGTTTTTGTACTTTCATAATTGAAATAACTCTGCCAACTTTGGATTTTAAAAGGTCTGTATTGTTTTAATAAAATCATAGGCCATTTCCATCACCATTCTCAGAATTGTATGACATCATTATTCATTATCATTGACTATTACTCCTTTATATATATGTGTTATATTTTCTTAATTCATTCATTCTGTTCTAAGCAGCTAGGTTGATTATTTTGAATATTAGGAGTAGTGCTGGAACAGAGATGGTTATGTACTCATTTGAATTGTATGTAGTATAGAATTTTTTCAATATAATTAATGCAAGTGATGCTGCAGAATCATATGATAGTTTTTCTTCAGTGTTATTTCTTAGGAACACATCAAAATGATTTCCATATTTGTTTGATTAATGTACTCCTTTCCAATTTCAGTGTTTGTGTTCCTTTTATTCCACTGTTCTGCCAGGTCCTGTTATTATGTCAATGATACTCATTCTTACACAGGTAAAATGGTTCTGGTGTAATTTTGGGTTTTGTTTCTTTTATAATTGGAAATATTGAACATTTTCTTGTTACTGTTATTTGTGGAAACTTAATTATACCCCAAACTTATCTTTAGTAAAAACTGAACTATTTCATGCCTTTTCATTTGCACAGACTACAGAACCTAATTAGTTGTATGTAAGTGAAAATTTGAGAAACGCCTGTCCACATTGTGTGTACCATCTTTACTACCACCTCATTTCCATCTGCGAGATGACCATCTTCATTACCAATTCCACAATTATTATCATAAACTGTGCAGGCTATCACACTATCCACTGTTCCTACCTTCCCTATCATTGCCATCCTCAGTCTTCTCATCCCTATAAAGCGCATCATATCCATGTCCACCACTATTTACATGCCTATTGACTCCAGGAAGGAAAACATCACTTGTACTACCACAATCAATAGCACAATGACAACAGTACAATTGGTCCATTAAAGATGTGGTTTGCACATAATTAGCATAGGTATTGTGTTCCAACACATGTTATATTTCATCTTCCCTTTATTTTCTTATGTGTATTTCATCAGTAATATTGAAGATAATAGATGGATGTAATCGGGTATCATGTTTGTTTTTGAGGAGGGGTTTTATGTATGAAGTGAAACATTTTCATATTTTTAATTCTCTACTCTTCTACTTATTATTATCATTATTATTTACATATTAATTTTATATCCTATTCTCAGCACCTGGTCCTATTCAACTTTTCCCATATTCTGTTCCACATCCTCCCTCACTATTTGCTAAGAGCAGGTGGGTTCCCCTTTAGGGTATTGCCACCCTCATACATCAATTCACTGTGATCCTAAGTGAATCCTCTCCAATGAAGCCAGAGACAAGGCAGCCAAGTTAGAAGAAAGGAGGAATGAATTGACTCTAAGCACAGGGTTGTCATACATGAAGCTAAAACCACAATTAAAAATTTTAATACTTTCTTTCAGTCTATAGGAAAATTATATTTAAAAAATAGAACAATAAGTGAGCAAAGGCAACAGAGAATATTAATAAGATAAAATAGAACAAATAAAATACATACTGAAGGACATATGAGAGTTGTAACAGAGGAAAAATAACATTGGCTACAATCACAAAAGAGCATATAGGCAACCACTTAGACCTTACTGAAACTTAAAACAGGGAAGGACTCACTGAGTCACAGCTCTCAACAATGACAATGTCCAGGAACAGGATGTTTCCCATTTTGTAGAGTCCCATTCAAGCCAGTCATGCATGGATTTGCATTTTGGTTTGGAAATTTTCGGACCTGCCCACTCTCAGTCATCTCTGCCTCCACTGGGATAACCAGCCAGTTCTATAAATTAGTCCTTGACTGTATGACTGCAGACTCGTGATAGTCACATCCTAGACTACTTTGGAGAACCCGGTGAGTATCTTTTCTTGAGTTGGATTGTCATTTTGCTCTTTCTATGTGCTGTAGTCAATTTTGACCAAGTAAGTGTCTTGAGTTCAGTTTTGGTTATGGGATGAATGGGACCTACCTAGAAGTAAGAAAATTCACAGTGGATACAACAGTAAATGGTAATACATGGCTTTCCTTTACATATAATAACTTGTAGAACACAGGATATTTCTCTTTCATATGCATCGTTTGGTCTTCTTTGAAAGGCTATATACCTAAGTAAGGATTACAACATGAGACTTTCCTCAGCTGTCCTTTGCTTTCCAATCCCAGACACCCTGCTGGGGTAATACATGTAATGAAGAGGACAGGAACTGGTGCTGTTATTTTTCAGGGCACCAGTACTTGTGACAGCCTGTCTTAAAGGTGTTCTCTTGTGTAAACAGCATTACTTGTTTCTTTGACAAAATACTTTCTCTTGAGAGAAGGAATGAAACACAGGATCATTTCTCAAGGCTGCTGCAAAAGAGTGCTGACAGGAAAGAGGAAAGCCAGAAAGTCCTAAAATAGGAGTTGGGAAATGATGTTGATGTTCAGAGAGACAAGTTCAGTTGATACTCCATAGCTCCATCTCTCTTCTCTGAATTGATCACCTCTGAACACTCTCATGTAATCTCTTTCAGATCCTGAGACTCCAGCACTATGTCTTACCAACAGCAGCAGTGCAAGCAGCCTTGCCAGCCTCCTCCTGTGTGCCCACCTCCAAAGTGCCCAGAGCCATGTCCTCCTCCAAAGTGCCCTGAGCCTTGTCCTCCTCCAAAGTGTCCAGAGCCTTGTCCTCCTCCCTCATACCAGCAGAAATGCCCTCCTGTGCAACCTCCTCCACCCTGCCAGCAGAAGTGTCCACCCAAGAGCAAGTGAGGCCTTCAGCACTCATCAGGACAGGGGAGGAGAAGAGAATCTGTCTCATGTACTTGCAAAGGAACACCTTCCCCTTCCCTCCAAAGTCTTTCATGAATGCAGAGGAATCTTCTAATCTTTTCCTTCTCCATGTTCCTGTGATGACCCCTTACACAGAAGATTTCCTGCTTTTGCTATCAAGAGCCTGCTGAAAATGTCTGTCCTCAGTGATTCAGTGTTCCAGATACTCAGTAGGAAATGTAGCTCTTATCTACCCTGTGCACTCAGAAGATGTTTCTCAAGATGTCAGTCACCTTAATTGTAGTGCTGCCACTGTGATTCCTGAATAAAGCACAATCTGTTGAATGGTATTATTTGGTCCTTTTTTCTTTTTTCTTTTTATTATTAGACAGTTTTTATTTTTACTTCAAATCTTATACCCTTTCAAGGTTTCTCAGTCATGAGTCCCCTAGCCCATTCCCCTTCAGTACTTCTATAAGGGTGTTCACCCTCTCCCCCCATTCCATTCACACCCTCCTAACATTCCCCTGCAATTTGGGGCCCAGCCTTGTCAGGTCTAATGGCTTCTCTTCCCATTGGTACCCAAGAAGGCCCTCCTCAGTTACATATGCAGCTGGAGCTATGGGTCTGTCCATGTGTAGGCTTTGTGTAGTGGTTTAGTCCTTTGGAGCTCTGGTTGTTTGGTATTGTTGTTCTTATGATGTTGCAAGTCCCTTCAGCTCGTTCACTTCCTTCTCTAATTCCTCCAACAAGGACCCTGTTCTCATATATATATATATATATATATATATATGCTGTATCTCCATGTAAAGCAGGCTCTGAATGGCCATTCCTTCAGTCTCTATTCCAAATTTTGTCTCCATATCATCTTCTATGAATATTTTTGTTTCCCATTTTAAGAAGGACTGAAGCATCTGCACTTTGGTCACCCTTTTGCTAGAGTTTCATGTGGTCTCTGGATTGTATCATGGGTAATTCGAGTTTTAGGGCTAATATTCACTTATCAGTTAGTGCATACCATGGTGTTATTTTGTGATTAGGTTTTACTCAGGATGATATTTTCTAGTTTCATACATTTCCTTATGATTTTCATGAAGTTATTGTTTTTAATATCTGAGTAGTGCTCCATTGAGCAAATATATCTCATTTTCTGTATCCATTCCTCAGTTGAAGGACATTTGGGTTCTTCCAGCTTCTGGCTATTATAAATAATGCTGCTTTGAACATAGTGGAGCATGTATCTGTGTTGTATGTTGGAGCATCATTTGAGTATATGCACAGGAATGGTATAGCTGGGTTCTCAGGCAGTGCAATTTCCAATTTTCTGAGGAACCTCCTGACAGGTTTCCAGAGTGTTTGTACCAGTTTGCAATTCCACCAACAATGGAGGAGTGATAATCTTTCTCCACATTATTGCCAGCAACTGTTGTCACCTGAGTTTTTGATGTTAGCCATTCTGACTGGTGTGAGGTGGAATCTCAGGGTAGTTTTGATTTGCACTTTCCTGATAACTGAGGATGTTGAACATCTCTTTAGGTACTTCTCAGACATTCAGTATTTCTTACCTGAGATTTCTTTATTTAGCTCTGTACTCAATTTTTAATAGTGTTGTTTGTTTCTCTCTAGTCTAACTTCTTGGGTTCTTTGCATATATTGATTACTAGCCCTTTACCTGATGTAGCATTGGTAAAGATCTTTTCCCACTCTGCTGGTTGCCACTTTATCTTAATGACAAGTTCCTTTGCCTGAAGAAGTTCTGCTGTTTTATGAGGTCCCATTTGTTGATTCTTGATCTTAGAGCATAAGCCATTGGTGTTTTGATCAGGAAAATTTGCCCAGTTCCCAATGTGTTTGAGTCTGTTCTGTACTTTTTCTTCTATTAGATTGAGTGTGTCTGGATTTATGTGGAGATCCTTAATCCAATTGAATTAAGCTTTGTACAGGTGATTAGAATGGGTCAATTTGAATTCTTCTGCATGTTGCCCTTCAGTTGAACTGTAACCATCTGTTGAAAATGCTATCTTTTTTTCCACTGGATTGTATTAGCTCTTTTGTTAAAGATCAAGTGACCACAGGTGTGTGGGTTCATTTCTGGATCTTTAATTTCATTCTATTTATCTATTTGCCTGTCTCTGTAGCAATTCCATACAGATTTGATCGCTATTGCTCTGTTATACTGCATGATATCAGTCATGGTGATTCCCCCAGAAGTTCATTTATTGTTGAGGATACTTTTCACTATCCTGGGTTTTTGGTTATTCCAAATGGATTTGTAAATTCCTTTTTCTAACTCTATGAAGAATGGAGTTGGAATTTTGATGGGAATTGCATTGAATCTTTAGGTTACTTTTGGCAAAAGGCCATTTTTATTATATTCATCCTGCAAATCAAATCATTTTGCATGGGAGGTCTTTCCATCTTCTGAGATCTTCTTCAATTTCTTTCGTCAGAGACTTGAAGTTCTTTTCATATAGATCTTTCAGTTTCTTGATTAGAGTCACATTGAGATATTTTATGTTATTTGTGATATTGCATCAGGTGTCATTTCCTTAATTTCTTTCTCAGGCTGTTTTTCCTTTGTGTAGAGGAAGGTTACTGATTTGTTTGGGTTAATGATATACCCAGCTACTTTGCTGAAGTTGTTTATCAGGCTTAGTAGTTCTCTGGTGGAACTACTTAAGTATACTATCATATCATCTACAAATAGTGATATTTTGACTTTTCCCTTTAAAATCAGTACCCCTTTGATCTCCTTTTGTTGTCTGCTTGCTCTGGCTAGAACTTCAAGAACTATATTGAATAAGTAGGGAGAGAGTGGGCAGCCTTGTCTAGTCCCTGATTTTAGTGGGATTGCTTCAAGTTTCTGTCCATTTGGTTTAATGTTAGCTACAGGATTGCAGTATATGATTTTTAATATGTTTAGTGCCTTGGATTCGTCACCTTTCCAGGACAGTTATCAATAAGGGGTGTTGAATTTTGTCAAATGCTTTCTCTGCATCTAATGAAATGATCATGTATGTTTTTTCTTTGAATTTGTTTACATTCTGTTGATGGATTTCCATATATTGAACCATCCCTGCATAACTGGGATAATGCTTGCTTGATTATGATGGATGATCATTTTGATGTGTTCTTGGATCTGTGCAGGAGAATTCTTTTGAGTATTTTCGTGTCAATATTCATAAGGGAAATTGGCCTGAACTTCTTGTTCTTTGTTGGATCTTTGTGTGGTTTAGGTATGTGCATAATTGTGGATTCATAGAAAAAGTTGGCCACTGTTCCTTTGTTTTCTATATTGTGGAATAGTTTGGACAGTGTTGGTATGAGGTCTTCTATGATGTTCTAATAGGATTCTGTAATACACTTATCTGGCCCTGGCCTTTTTTGTTGGAAGACTTTTAATAACTGCTTCTATTTTCATTAGGATTGATGACATCATTTAGATGGCTTGTCTGATCCTGATTTAAGTTTGATACCTGATATCTGTCTAGAAAATTGTCCATATCATCTAGATTTTCCTGTTTTATTGAACACAGGCTTTTGCAGTAGTATCTTACGATTTTTTGAATTCCCTCTGATTTTGTTGTTATGTCCCCTTTTCACTTCTGATTTTGTTACTTTGGATACACTCTCTTTGCCCTCTGGTTAGTTGGGCTAAGGGTTTATCTATCTTGCTTATTTTCTCAAAGAAGCAGCTCCTGGTTTGGTTGATTCTTTGTATAGTTCTTTTTGTTTCTACTTGGTTTATTTTAGCCCTGAGTTTGATTATTTTCTGCCTTCTACTCATCTTAGGTGTATTTGTTTCTTTTTCTTTTTGAGATTTTAGGTGTGTTGTCAAGCTGCTAAGGTATGCCCTCTCCCGTTTCCTTTTGCAGGTACTCAAAGCTATAAGTTTTCCATTTAGCACTGCTTTCATTGTTTCCCATGAGTTTGGGTATGTTGTGCCTTAATTTTCATTAAATTCTAAAAAGTCTTTAATTTCTTTCTTTATTTCTTCCTTGGTCCAAATTGTCATTGAGTAAAGTGTTATTCAACTTCCATTTATTTGTGGACTTTCTGTAATTATTGTTACTATTGATGACCAGTCTTTGTCAATGGTGATCTAATAGGATGCATGAGATTATTTCTCTCTTCCAGTATCTTTTGAGGCCTGTTCTGTCATATGGTTTAGTTTTGGAGAAAGTACCATGCTGTGTTGAGAAGAAGGTATATTATTTTGTTTTAGGATGAAGTGTTCTATAATTATCTATTAAATACATTTGGTTCATGATTTCTGTTAGTTTCTCTATATGTCTTTTTAGTTTCTGTGTCCATGATCTCTCCATTGATGAGAGTGGGGTGTTGAAATCTCCTACTATTATTATGTGAGGTGCAATGTGTGCTTTGAACTTTAGTAAGGTTTCTTATGAATGTAGGAGCTCTTGCATTTGGAGCATAGATATTTAAGATTGAGAGTTCATTTTGGTGGATTTTTCTTTGATGAATATGAAGTGTCCTTCCTTATCCTTTTTAATGACTTTTGGTTTAAAGTCAATTTTATTCGATATTAGAATAGCTGCCCTAGATTATTTCTTCAGAACATTTGCCTGGAAAGTTGTTTTCCAGCCTCTTACTCTGTGTTAGTTTCTGTCTTTGTTACTGAGTTGTTTTTCCCATATCCAGCAAAATGCTGGCTCCTCTATACATATCCAATCTTTTAGTTTGTATCTTTTTATTAGGGACTTGAGTCGAGTGATGTTGAGAGATATAAAGAAGAGTGATTGTTGTTTCCTGTTATTTTTGTTGTTAGAGGTAGAATTATGTTTGTGTGGCTACCTTCTTTTGGTTTCATTGCAAGGAGATTACTTCTTGCTTTTTATAGGGTGTAGTTTTTCTTCTTATGTTGGAGTTTTCCACTTATTTTCTTTGTAGAGCTGGATTTGTAGAAAGATATTGTGTACATTTGGTTTTGTCATGGAATATCTTGGTTTCTCCATCTATGTTAATTGAGAGTTTTGCTGGATACAGGAACTTGGGCTGGCATTTGTGTTCTCTTAGGGTCTGTATGATATTTGTCCAGGATCTTCTGGCTTTCATAATCTTTGGTGAGGAGTCTGGTGTAATTCTTATAGGTCTGCCTTTTTATGTTACTTGACCTTTTCCCCTTACTGCTTTTAATATTCTTTCTTTGTTTTGTGCATTTGGTGTTTTGACTATTATGTGATAGGAGGAATTTCTTTTCTGGTCCAATCTATTCAGAGTTCTGTAGGCTTCTTGCATATTTAAGGCATCTCTTTATTTAGGTTAGAGAAGTTTTCTGCTATAATTTTGTTGGAGATATTTACTGGCCCTATATTTTGGAGTCTTAGCTCACTTCTATACCTATTATCCTTAGGTTAGATCTTCTCATTGTGTCGTGGATTTCCTGGATATTTTGTGTTAGGAGCTTTTTGCATTTTCCTTTATCTCTGATGGTCGTGTAAATGTTTTTTATGTTATCTTCTGCCCCTGAAATTCTCTCTTCTATTTCTTGTATTCTGTTGGTGATACTTGTGTCTATGCATTCCTGATCTCTTTCCTAGGTTTTCTTTCTTTGTACTTCTTTATTGTTTCTATTTCCATTTTTAAATCCTGGATGAATTTGTTCAATTCCTTCACTGTTTGGTTGTGATTTCCTGTAAATTTTTAAGGGAATTTTGTGTTTCCTATTGAAGTGCTTCTATTTGTTTACCTGTGTTGTCCTGTAGTTTTTTAAGGGAATTATTTATGTTCTCCTGAAAGTCTTCTACCATCATCATCAGATGTGGTTTTTAAATCCAAATCTTGCTTTTCTGGAGTGTTTGGATATGAAGTATTTTCTTTAATGGGAGAACTGATCTCTGAGGATGCCAAGTAGTCCTGATTTTTGTTGCTTAGGTTACCGTGCTTGCCTCTTGCCATCAGGTTGTTTCTGCTGTTACCTTGTCTTGCTGTCTCTGACAGCTGTTTGACCGTCCTGTAGGCCTGTGTGTCAGTACTCCTTTAGACCTGTTTTTTTTTTTTTTCAACAGGCTCTGGGTACTGAGAGCTGTTCCTGGGTTTGTGTCCTGAAACCTCCAGGCAGGTCACTCAGAGCAGAAGAGTTGGTCTTACCTCTGCTCTCAGGTGTGTCAACACTGCAGGCAAATGGTTTTCAGCTCTGGGCTCAGGCAGAAATGGGAAGGGTCCTGAGCCTGTTTGCCCCTATATTTCCTTATTTAGAGGCACTAGGCAGGTTCTGCTTGGGCCGGGAATGTGAGCAGAATTGGTCATTTCCCCTGAGCTATCAGGATTGTCTGCACTTCTAGGAGACCAGCTCTCCCCTCACCCCTTTTTCTAATATGTACACTATTACAAGTTATACAAGGATTTGTATTTTGGTTTCATAATTTGGGACCTGACCACTTTCAGTCAGCTCTGCTCCTACTGGGCTGACCATCTAGTCCTATAAATTTGTCCTTGAAGGCATGGTTGCAGACTTTTGATATTCAGATGCTGGAATACATTGGAGAACATGGCGAGGTTTTTGTTTTTTTTCTCAAGTTTGCCTTACTTTTTGTGCTTCCTATATCCTGTAGGTCTTTAGTTTTATTCATTGTCTCCCAAGTCATTTGGCTGTAATCAGGCTTTGAATGACTTTTTGTCATAACAAAGATTATTTTGTGTTGGTTTCCTTAAGAGACACATTGATTTACTCTGCTTAACCACAATGTCTCCTTTAGCATATGCAAATTTAGGAAGACTATTTCATCTTAAGATATGAAGGTGTCATTATTCCTCTGATACCACCATGTATTTTGCTCTCCCTTGACTCCTTTCATGGACCAAATAGTAACACATTTACATCAACTATTATAGTTATATTTTTGTACGTTAATAATTGAAACAGCTATGCCAACTTTGGATTTTAAAAGATCTGTACTTCTTCTTAATATAATTATATACAGTTTGAATCACACTTCTCAAAATATGATATCATTATTCATTATCATTGACTATATCCAGTATATCCGTGTGTCATATTTTCTTAATTCATTCATTCTCTTTTAAGCAGCTATGTTGATTATTTTCAATATTAAAAATAGTGCTAAAACATAGATGGTTATGCAGGCATCTCTATTTTATTCCTATTTGATATTTTTTTTAAATATAATGAATGCAAGTAGTGGTGTTGAATCATATGATATTTTTGCTTTAGTGCTATTTCTTTGGAAGACCCCACAGTGATTTCTATATTTGCTTGGTTAATTTACTCTTTTACAATTTGAATATTTGTGTTCCTATTACTCCACTGCTGTGCCAGGCCCTTTAATTATGTCAATGATACTCATCCTTACACAGCTAAAAAGGTTCTGTTATAATTTTCATTTTTGTTTCTTTAATAACTAGAAATATTGAACATTTCCACATTTTTTTCTACTACCCTTACCACCACACCATTTCCATCTGCAAGATCACCATGTTCATCACCAATTCCACCATTATCACAAACAGTACAAGCTCTCACACTGTCCACTACTGCCTACCTTCACTACCATTGTCATCCTCACTACTCTCACCCCTACTAAGATCACCATATTCAGACTCATCACCAGTTACATGCCCATTGACTCCAGCAACAATATCACTTGTACTACCACTATCAATAGCACAATCCCTATAGTATAATTGGTCTATTAAGAATGTGGCTTGCAGTAATTTGCATAGGCAATCATACTCCAAAATGTGTATGTTTCATCTTCCCTTTATTTCCTTCTTATGTTTATTTTATCTATAATATTACAGATAAAGGTAGATGCAATTGTATATTATCCTTGTTTCTCAAGAGAAGTTTTATGTATGAAGCAAAAATATTTTCATGTTTCTATTATAGTTCTTCTACTTATTATTATCATTATTATTTTACATTAATTTTATATCCCATTCACTGCCCCTGTTCCTGGTCAACTCCTCCCATAGTCTCTTCCCCATCCTCCCTCACTTTTCCTAAGAGGTGGTAGGCTTCACTCCTGGGTAGTCCCCCACTCTGGTACATCAATTCTCTGTGAGGTTAGGTGAATCTTCTCTAATGAAGCCACAGACAAGGCAGCTCAGCTACAACATATTCCACATACTCCACAGCTCTAATTGTTAGGGTACACACAACACAGTTTAACAGATGGATATTGCATAAAGTTAACAATGTGTCTAAAAGGTTCAAATTGTCTTTCCTTCTCTTTTGCTCTCAACTTCCTTTTACACACCATAAAATTAAAGAAGCATCCTCTCATGGAGTCGCATTTATACAGATACTTTAAATGTTAATCTGGAGGCTGGAGACATGGCTCAGAGGTTAAGAGCAGTGAGCACTGTTCAGAGATCCTGAATTCAATTCACAGCGACCACATGGTGGCTCACATCATTTATAATTGCATCTGATGCCCTCTTCTGGTGTGTGTGAAGATGGCTACAGTATACACACATAAATAAATAGATAAAAAAATAAATGTAAAACATAATTAAATAATTTCCTCAACTACATATGCAGATACAGTTGTGATTTCCCTGTTAATTTAGAATATGAAACTACTGCAGAATTGCAGCATTTCTCTTTAAGTACTGAACACACTGGTTAGTTAATGTTATAGCAAGTACTGAATCCATTCTGTACACAAATAGTTCTGTCTAACTCTCTGAAGAATTGGATTGGTATTTTGATGGGGATTGCATTGAATCTGTAGATTGCTTTTGGTAAAATGGCCATTTTTACTTTATTAACCCTGCCAATCCATGAGCATGGGAGATCTTTTCATCTTCTGAGATCTTCTTCAATTCCTTTCTTCAGAGGCTTTAAGTTCTTCTCATACAGATCTTTCACTTGGTTAGTTAAAGTCACACTGAGGTATTTTATATTATTTGGGTCTATTATGAAGGGTGTCGTTTCCCTAATTTCTTTCTCGGCTTGTTTCTCTTTTGTGTAGACGAAGGCTGATGATTTATTTGAGTTAATTTTATACCCAGCCACTTTGTTGAAGTTGTTTATCAGGTTTAGTAGTTCTCTGGTGGGACTTTTGGGATCACTTAAATATACTATCATACCATCTGCCAATAGTGATATTTTGACTTCTTCTTTTCCAATCTGTATCTCTTTCATCTTCTTTTGTTGTCTGAATGCTCTGGCTAGAACTTCAAGAACTCTATTGAATAAGTAGGGAGAGAGTGCTCAGCCTTGTCTAGTCCCTGATTTTAGTGGGATTTTCAAGTTTCTCTTCATTTAGTTTAATGTTAGCTACTGGCTTGCTGTATATGGCTTTTACTATGTTTAGGTATGGGCCTTGAATTCCTATTTTTCCAGGACATTTATCATGAAGGGGTGTTGAATTTTGTCAAATGTTTCTCAGCATCTAAATTTCTATGCAGTAAAAATTTCTTTGATGTTGCCATTATCTATTTCTATATTTTAGATATGATGAACTGTTGTTTATATGTAAGCAAACATCAGGATATAATGGTTATAATTTGTTCCACATATTAAAGTCTATTATTATTTCATGCCTGGTACTTTAAACTGTTTTTTTTGTTTCCTTTCTTTCTTTTTTCTTTCCTTCTTTCTTTCTTCCTTCCTTTCTTCCTAATTTCCATTCTCTCTCTCTCTCTCTCTCTCTCTCCTCTCTTCTCTTTCTCTTTTGTCTCTTATAAAAATTAGTATTCATTAATTATTTTATTTCTTTACATTCCTAATGCTGCCACTCCCCAGTCCCACCACCATGGAATTCATTCACCAATTGCCCTTTCCTGGTATACACTGAGTGTTTTGCCCTCCCTAATAAGCCTTCTCCTTAGGGCACTAAGTCTCGACAGGACTAAAGACTTCCTCTTGTACTGGCTAGACAAAGCAGTACTCTTCTGCATATATGCCTGGGGCCTGAGACCAGCCCATGCTTGCTCCATGTTTGGTGATCCAGAAAATCAGAGCTCCTAGGATTCCAGGTAAGCATGGGGTTACTATCCCCTTAAGTTCCTTCTATGTTTCCTCCAACTCCAAAAAAAATGGGTCTCAATCTTCAATTAAGTACTTAGTTTTGAGCATCTGCATTTCTTTCAGTCAGCTGCTGGTAGAGCCTCTTTGAGGACAGCCATGCTTGTCTACCATCTTCAAGCATAACATAACATCAGTAATAGTGTCAGTTTTTGTTGCCTGTCACTGGGATGGATGACAAATTGGGCAGGTCATTGGTGAGCCTCTGCTTCTTCCTTGTCACTGCTCCTCCTCTAGATGTGAACACTCTGGAAACAAAACTTTTACACTCAGGTTAGAGTCCTCAATCTTCCACTATGGGGCCTCTAAAAATTGGAGTTGTTCTCTTCATACTCTACATCCCCACTCTCAGGCATCTATGCCAAGTTCACATATTTGTCCATCCTATTACTATAACATTTAGACTCTTGTGCTTGTTGAAGTCATTATGCTTCTAAGCACAACAGGATTGGTGAACATATGATCTTTCAGAGAATGTGATAGTAGTCACAGGATGAGGACAGGCCTAGGCCTGAATGCGTTTCAGTTCTGAGAGACAAACAGACACTGAGAAACTTAATCTACAAAATATCTTCAGCTGACAATCATTTGCAAATGAACAATACATTTTCTCCAAGTATCTTAGTAGGTATACAAACTATTCAAGTCCAGGACACATGACCAGCTGGAGATGTTCAACAGAAAGGGAATTCATTAGAATTTTGTGATTTTTTCCTGTTATCCTATACAACTTTTACTTGTTTACTATGGTTACACATTTGTATTTCTTTTTCCTTTTAAAATCAAATTTCTGTGTTTGCCAACAAGTGTGTCTCTATATTTCTGAGTGTTTCCTGTAGTTCTTCATTGGTTCTTGAGGTTTAGACTTGTGGCAATGACAACCAGGGTGACAGGCTGAAAGCAGAGACACTTAGGCACAGCACTGTTCTCAGTAGTTAGCAGTGGTTACAGTTTCATATTTGTCTTTCTTTTTCTTTCTCTTTCTCCACACCACCCCTCTCTTTACCTTTTTGGCTCCTCTCCTTCACTTTGAGGTAACTGTGGATTTTCTATATTAGACCTGCATGGGATGTTGTAGGTATTGGTGAAGGGGGAGATACATATAATACAGCACAACACTTTAGAACTCAAGGAAACTATCTACTGGTTAGCGAAACCATAATGTGTATGCCTAGGAGAAGGGGAGACCTGAGGACTAAGTGTTCTGAGGACTACATGCTGCTGTAGAGTTTTTCTCTGTTTGTTGCTCTCAAGGCCACAATCCTCCTCCTAATCTATGAGTTATATGAATACTTTAGGAGGTTTTCAGGTCCTCATTGTGCAGTGTACCTGACACAATATTAGTGATGGATCTTTTTCAAGCAGTGATACTGGAGCAGTTTTATGAATTAACTACCACCCTTAGAATATAGAAGGGTGAACAAAATTATCACAGGAGGCAGAGGGAGGGAGGGAAAGCCAAGACCAAGTGTAGGAGGAGATAGGGGAGAGAAGTACAGAGGGTCAGGAAATTTAATGAAGGTGTGTAACAGTGGGGGTTGGGGAACTGGGGGAAGGCATGAGAAAGACACAGATGCCAGAAAGTCAAGAGGGTCCCAGGACCCAAGAGGGATGATATTAGCTGATATACCTAAGAAAGGGGATAAAGAACTTGTAGCGACCATATCCAGAAGTTAGGTACAGCCCACTTTTGAGGGAAAGGGCCACCCACACATCTCAAAAATATTAGCACAGAATTGTTCCTGTCTAAAGTAAATGCACAAACAGATGAAGCAGACCCTGAAGGAAAGGATATGTAGAGACTACTCCACCAAGGGATCCATCTCATCTGCAGATACCAAACCCAGACAAGATTCTTATTGCCAAAATTGGTTGCTGAGAGGATCCTGGCATGGCTGTCCTCTGAGAGGCTCTGCCAGAGCCTGACCAATACAGATATAAATACTTGCAGCAAATCACTGGACTGAACATGGGACCACAATGGAGGAGTTATGGGAAAAACTTAAAAAGCTGAAGGGATTTGCAACCTTATAGAAAGAGCCCCATTATCAATGGACCATATGCCCCAGAGCTCCCAGGAACTAAATCAGCAACCAAGGAGTACACATGGAGGGACTCATGGCTCCAGCTGCTTGTGTAGTAGAGGTTTCCCTTATTTGGTATCATTGGGAGAGGAGGCCCTTCATCCTCTGGTTGCTCAATGATCCAAGGTAGGGGAATGCTAGGGGAGTGAGGCAGGAGTGGGTAGGTGAATGGTTGAGATCTCTTATAGAAGCAGGGGAGAAGGAGAATGGAATAGGTGCTTGTGGAAGTGAAACCAGGTAGGCAGATAACATTTGAAATGCAAACAAATAAAATAACCAATAAAATGAGAAAGATTTTATAGATGTATATTTTTAGCAAAAGTTGGTTAAGATGTTTTTCTTAGTGACTTTGACATAGAAAATACTGGAGAACCATTTAATATTCAAAAAGCAAACTCCTGATAATTAAAGGAGTTCTTCAGGTTGTGGAACAAGAACAATGGCAGCCCAACAACTACTAGTTGATTTGCGTTTTGTTAAGGCTGAGCTGGTGGTGATCCTGGTGATGAATAAATTCTTCTGCCAATTTTTGTTGTCAGCTTTTGGGTAGGATTTATTAAAAAGTTGTTTTTGAGTTAGTGTGGTCTTTGAAGATTTAAAGTAGAAGATAGTGTTGGCTTTTTATATATAAAAGTTTACATTTTTGATGCTCTGAAGGGTTTTTATGACTTTGCTTTAAGACTAATAATAAGGGTACTGGAGCTGCAGGTTCCCCGAGGTCCAGACACTACCTGGACCTGAAGGGAACAATCAAGAGCTCTCTGCACCCAAATCACATGGGAGGGAGAGCTAAATCTTCAGAGGGGCAGACATGCCTGGGAAGCCAGAATAGAATACACTCTGCCCACATTTCTGACTCCAGAGGAAAACACCTAAAGTCATCTGGGACCTCAGTGCACGGGGGCTCCCAGAAAAGGCAGTGCAGGCCCTCCTCATTGGCACCCTCTTGTAGAGCTCAAAAGCAGCCCCCCAGGAGCAACTTGAGCTGCAGGACCATAGGTAAGACCAACTTTTGTACTCCAAGCGACCTGTCTGGTGGACTCAGGACACACAGAGGCAAAATTCCTCTGAGACTGGACACTTCCGGTTTTTAGCTATAGCCAGAACCTCGCTGATCCAGGACCACAGCTACCTGCTACCAAACACTGTGGGAGAGAGAGCTCACTGCCCAGACAGGTGGGCACTCGTGAGACTGCAGAGCCGGAGAGACCAACAATACTGCCCACCCCTGCCCACATTCCTGACCCAAGAGGAAACTGTATAAGGCTTCTGGGAACCAGAAGACAGGGGCACTGTTGGGGCAGGTCTCCCCGGTCCAGACACTGCACAGACCTGAAGGGACCAATCAGCAGCTCTCTGCATCCAACGTGGGAGGGAGAGGTAAACCTTCAGAGGGGCAGACACGCCTGGGGGGCCAGAAGAGATTACACTCTGCCCACATTTCTGACTCCAGAAGAAAACAACTTATGCCATCTGGGACCCCAGTGCACGGGGGCTCCAGGAAAATGTGGCTCAGGCCCTTATGGTTGCTGCCCTCATGGAGAGCTCAAAAGCAGCCCCCCATGAGCAACTTGAGCTACACGACCACAGGTAAGACTAACTTTTCTGCTCCAAGCGACCTGCCTGGTGGACTCAGGACACAGTGCCACAGGAATAGCTGAAGACCAGTAGGCAGGAAAGACTACACGCCTGAAAGCAGAACACTTTGTTCCCACAACTGGCTGAAAGAAAACAGGAAAACATCTACAGCACTTCTGACACACAGGCCTAAAGGAAGGTCTAGCCACTGTCAGAAATAGCAGACCAAGGTAACCTGATGGCGAGAGGCAAGAACAGGAACCCAAGCAACAGAAACCAAGACTACATGGCATCATCAGAGCCCAATTCTCCCACCAAAGCAAACACTGAATATCCAAACACAACAGAAAAGAAAGATCTAGATTTAAATTCATATTTGACCATGATGTTTCATGTCAAGAAAGACACGAAGAACTCCCTTAGAGAAATGCAGGAAAACATAAATAAACAAGTAGAAGCCTATAGATTGGAATCACAAAAATCCCTGAAAGAATTCCAGGAAAACACAATCAAACAGGTGAAGGAATTAAAAATGGAAAAAGAAGCAATAAAGAAAGTATAAAGGGAAACAATCCTGGATATGAACACCAAAGAAAGAGACAAGGAGCCCAAGACACAAGCATCACCAACAGAACACAAGAGATGGAAGAAAGAATCTCAGGAGCAGAAGATTCCATAGAAATCATCAACACAATGGTCAAAGATAATGTAAAACGGAAAAAGCTACTGGTCCAAAGCATACAGGAAATCCAGGACTCAATGAGAAGATCAAACCTAAGGATAATAGGTATAGAAGATAATGAAGACTCCTAGCTCAAAGAACCAGTAAATATCTTCAACAAAATCATAGAAGAAAACTTCCCTAACCTAAAGGAAAAGATGCCCATAAACATACAAGAAGCCTACAGAACTCCAAATACATCGGACTAGAAAAGAAAATCCTCCCATCAAATAATAGTCAAAACACCAAATACACAAAATAAAGAAAGAATATTAAAAGCAGTAAGGGAAAAAGGTGAAGTAACATATAAAGGCAGACCTATCAGGATCACACCAGACTTCTCACCAGAGACTGTGAAAGCCAGAAGATCCTGGACAGATATCACACAGACCCTAAGAGAACACAAATGCCATCCCAGGTTACTGTATCCTGCAAAACTCTCAATTAACATAGATGGAGAAACCAAGATATTCCATGACAAAACCAAATTTATACAATATCTTTCTACAAATCCAGCACTACAAAGGATAATAAATGGTAAAGCCCAACATAAAGAGGCAAGCTACACCCTAGAAAAAGCAAGAAACTAATCGTCTTGGCAACAAAACAAAGAGAAGAAAAGCACACAAACATAATCTCACTCCAAATACAAATATAACAGGAAGCAATAATCACTATTCCTTAATATCTCTCAACATCAATGGTCTCAACTTCCCAATAAAAAGACATAGATTAACAAACTGGATACACAATGAGGATCCTGAATTCTGCTGCCTTCTGGAAACACACCTCAGAGACAAAGACAGACACTACCTCAGAGTGAAAGGCTGGAAAACAACTTTCCAAGCAAATGAAGAAGAAGTGGAATAGCCCTTAAATATCGAATAAAATTGATTTTCAACTAAAGGTCATCACAAAAGATAAGGAAGGACACTTCATATTCATCAAAGTAAAAATCCACCAAGATGAACTCTCAATCCTAAATATCTATGCTCCAAATACAAGGGCACCTACATACATAAAAGAAACCTTACTAAAGTTCAAAGCACACATTGCACCTCACACGATAATGATAGGATATTTCCACACCCCACTCTCATCAATGGACAGATCATGGAAACAGAGATTAAACAGAAACATAGACAGACTAAGAGAAGTCGTGAACCAAATGGACTTAACACATATTTATAGAACATTCTATCCTAAAACAAAAGGATATACCTTCTTCTCACCACCTCATGGTACTTTCTCCAAAATTGACCATATAATAGGTCATAAAACAGGCCTCAACAGATACAGAAAGATAGAAATAATCCCATGCGTGCTATCAGACCACCACAGGCTAAAGCTGGTCTTCAATAACAATAAGGGAAGAATGCCCACATATACATGGAAGTTGAAAAATGCTCTACTCAATGATAACTTGGTCAAAGAAGAAATAAAGAAAGAAATTAAAGACTTCTTAGAATTTAATGAAAATGAAGGTACAACATACCCAAATTTATGGGGCAGAATGAAACTGAGCTAAGAGAAAAACTCATAGCTCTGAGTGTCTGCAGAAAGAAACAGGAGAGAGCACACATTAGCAGCTTGACAGCATACTAAAAGCAATAGAACAAAAAGAAGCAAATACACCTGGGAGGAGTAGAAGGCAGGAAATAATAAAACTCTGTGCTGAAATCCACCAAGTAGAAACAAAGAGGACCATACAAAGACTGAACAGAACCAAAAGTTGGTTCTTTGAGAAAATCAACAAGTAGATAAACCCTTAGCCAGACTAATGAGAGGACACAGAGAGTGTGTACAAATTAACAAAATCAGAATTGAAAAGGGAGACATAACTAAAAAATCAGAGGAAATTCAAAATCATATATTCAAAAATCATCAGATCCTACTACAAAAGACTATATTCAACAAAATTTGAAAATGTGCAGGAAATGGACAATTTCCTAGACAGATACCAGGTACTGAAGTTAAATCAGGAACAGTTTATGACCTGTTAAACAATCCCATAACTCCTAACGAAATAAAAGCAGTCATTAAAGGTCTCCCAAACAAAAAGAGCCCAGGTCCAAATGGGCCTCCAATTACTGGAAAATATCATCGTGAGTAAAGTAACCTAATCACAAAATAACACACATGGTATGCACTCACTGATAAGTGGATTTTAGCCCTAAAACTCGAATTACCCATGGTCCAATCCAGAGACCACATGAAGGCCTAGAAAAAGGGTGACCAAAGTGCAAATGCTTCAGTCCTTCTTAAAATGGGAAAGAAAAATATAGAAGGAGATATGGAGACAAAGTTTGGAGTAGAGACTGAAGGAATGGCCATTCAGAGCCTTCTTTACATGGAGATACAGAATATATATATATATATATATATATATATATATATATATATATATATATATATATATATGAGAACAGGGTCCTTGTTGGAGGAATTAGAGAAGGAAGTGAACGAGCTGAAGGGGCTTGCAACACCATAAGAACAACAATACCAAACAACCAGAGCTCCAAAGGACTAAAACCACTACACAAAGCCTACACATGGAGAGACCCATAGCTCCAGCTGCATATGTAACACAGGACGGCCTTTTTGGGTACCGATGGGAGGAGAAGCCCTTGGTCCTGCCAAGGCTGGGCCCCCAATTACAGGTAAATGTTAGGAGGGTGTGAATGGAATGGGGGGGGAGGGTGAACACCCTTATAGAAGTAGGGGACGGGGATGGGATACGAGACTCATAACTGGGAAACCTCAAAAAGAGATAACATTTGAAGTGAAAATAAAAACTGTCTAATAAAAAACAAAAAAGGAAAAAAGGATCCCTTAATACCATTCAACAGACTATGCTTTATTCAGGAATCACAGTGGCAGCACTACAACTAAGGTGACTGACATCTTGAGAAACATCTTCTGAGTGCACAGGGTAGATAAGAGCTACGCTTCCCACTGAGTATCTGGAACACTTGATCACTTAGGACAGATCATTTTTAGCAGGTTCCTGATACCAAAAGCAGGGAAACTTCTGTGTAAGGGGTCATCACAGGCACATGTAGAAGGAAAAGATTAGAAGATTCCTCTGCATTCATGAAAGACTATGGAGGGAAGGGGAAGGTGTTCCTTTGCAAGTACATGAGACAGAGTCTCTTCTCTTCCCCTGTCCTGATGAGTGCTGAAGGCCTCACTTGCTCTTCGGTGGACACTTCTGCTGGCAGGATGGAGGAGGTTGCACAGGAGGGCATTTCTGCTGGTATGAGGAAGGGGGACAAGGTTCTGGACACTTTGGAGGAGGACAAGGCTCTGGGCACTTTGGAGGAGGACATGGCTCAGGGCACTTTGGAGGTGGGCACACAGGAGGAGGCTGGCAAGGCTGCTTGCACTGCTGCTGTTGGTAAGACATAGTGCTGGAGTCTCAGGATCTGAAAGAGATTACATGAGGGTGTTCAGGGGTGAGAAACTCAGAGAAGAGAGATGGAGCTATGAAGTATCAACTGAACTTGTCTCTCTGAACATCAACATCATTTCCCAACTCCTATTTTAGGACTTTCTGGCTTTTCTCTTTCTTGTCAGCACTCTTTTGCAGCAGCCTTGAGAAATGATCCTGTGTTACATTCCTTCTCTCAAGATAAAGTATTTTGTCAAAGAAACAAGTAATGCTGTTTACACAAGAGAACACCTTTAAGACAGGCTGTCACAAGTACTGGTGCCCTGGAAAATAACAGCATCAGTTCCTGTCCTCTTCATTACATGTATTACCCCAGCAGGGTGTCTGGGATTGGAGAGCAAAGGACAGCTGAGGAAAGTCTTAGGTTGTAATACCTACTTAGGTATATAGCCTTTCAAAGAACACCAAATGATGTACATAAAGGGAAATATTCTGTGTTCTACAAGTTATTATATGTAAAGGAAAGCCATGTATTACCCTTCACTGTTGTATCCACTGTGAATTTTCTTACTGCTATGTAGGTCCCATTCATCAAATAACCAAAACTGAACTCAAGACACTTACTCTGTTAAAATTGACTATAGCACATAGAACAAACAAAACGACAGACCAACTCAAGAAAAGATACTCACCAGGTTCTCCAAAGTAGTCTAGGATGTGACTGTCAGGAGTCTGCAGTCATACTGTCAAGGACCAATTTATAGAACTGGCTGGTTATCCCAGTGGAGGCAGAGATGACTGAGTGTGGGCAGGTCCGAAAATTTCCAAACCAAAATGCAAATCCATGCATGACTGGCTTGAATGGGACTCTACAAAATGGAAATCATCCTGTTCCTGGACATTGTCATTGTTGAGAGCTGTGACTCAGTGAGTCCTTCCCTGTTTTAAGTTTCAGTAAGGTCTAACTGGTTACCTATGTGCTCTTTTGTGATTGTAGCCAATGTTTTTTTTTCTTCTGTTACAACTCTCATATGTCCTTCAGTATGTATTTTATTTGTTCTACTTTATCTTATTAATATTCTCTGTTGCCTTTGCTCACTTATTGTTCTATTTTTTAAGTATAATTTTCCTATAGACTGAAAGAAAGTATTAAAATTTTTAATTGTGGTTTTAGCTTCATGTATGACAACCCTGTGCTTAGAGTCAATTCATTCCTCCTTTCTTCTAACTTGGCTGCCTTGTCTCTGGCTTCATTGTAGACGATTCCCTTAGCATCACAACGAATTGATGTATGAGCGTGGCAATATCCTAAAGGCGAACCCACCTGCTCTTAGGAAAAAGTGAGGGAGGATGTGCAAGAGAATAATGGGAAAGGTTGAATAGGACAAGGGGCTGAGAATAGGTTATAAAATTAATCCAATAATGATAATAATAAGTAGAAGAGCAAAATTAAAAATATGAAAATGTTTCACTTCATACATAAAACACCTCCTGAAAAACAAACATGATACACGATTACATCCATCTCTTATGTTCAATATTATTGATGAAATACACATAAGAAAATAAAGGGAAGATGAAATATAACATGTGTTGGAACACAATACCTATGCTAATTATGTGCAAACCACATCTTTAATGGACCAATTGTACTATTGTCATTGTGCTATTGATGGTGGTAGTACAAGTGATGTTTTCCTTCCTGGAGTCAATAGGCATGTAAATAGTGATGGACATGGATATGATGCTCTTTATAGGGATGAGAAGAGTGAGGATGGCAATGATAGGGAAGGTAGGTAACAGTGGATAGTGTGATAGCCTGCACAGTTTATGATAATAATCATGGAATTGATAATGAAGATGGTCATCTTACAGATGGAGATGAGCTGGTAGTAAGGGTGGTGGAAACAATGTGGACAGCAGTTTCTAAAACTATTAGTTGAATACATCTAATTAGGTTCTGTAGTCTGTGCAAATGAAAAGGCATGAAATAGTTCAATTTTTACTAAAGATAAGTTTGGGGTATAATTAACAGTTTCCACAAATAACAGTAACAAGAAAATGTTCACTATTTCCAGTTATTAAAGAAACAAAACCCAAAATTGCACCAGAACAATTTTACCTGTGTAAGAATGGGTATCATTGACATAATAACAGTACCTGGCAGAACAGTGGAATAAAAGGAGCACAAATACTGAAATTATAGAGGAATACATTAATCAAACAAATATGGAAATCATTTTGGGGTCTTCCAAAGAAATAACACTGAAGAAAACCTCTCATATGATTCTGCAGCATCACTTGCATTCATTATATTGAAAAAAGTCCTATACTACATACAATTCAAATGCCTAGATAACCATCTATGTTCCAGCACTACTCCTAATATTCAAAATCAACAACGTAGCTGCTTAGAACAGAATGAATGAATTAAGAAAATATAACACACATATATAGATGAGTAATAGTCAATGATAATGAATAATGATATCATACAATTCTGAGACTGGTGATGGAAACGGCCTATAAATGTATTAAAACAATACAGAACTTTTAAAATCCAAAGTTGACAGAGGTATTTCAATTATAAAAGTACAAAAACATAATAGTTGAGGTAAATTTGTTACTATTGGTCCCATGGAAGGAGTGAAGAGAGATCAAAAGACTTGGTATTAGGTGAATGTATGAGTGTGTCCTAAATAGAACTTTCATATCTGAAGATTAGATAGTCCTCCTGAATTAGCATGTCACAAAGGAAACACAACAGTTATGCAGAGTCCAATAATGTGTCTGTTGAGAAAACCAACACAAAATAATCTTGATTATGCCAAAAAGTCAGTCAAAACCAGATTACAGCCATTCTGAATGACATGGGAGTCAATGAATAAAACTAAAGAACTATAGGACACAGGAAGCACAAAAAGTAAGATCAATTCAAGAAAAAGAGAATGCAAAAAGTTCTTCAATATATTCCATGACCGTAGTACCAAAAGTCTGCAATCATGGATTCAAGGACCAATTTATAGGATTAGCTGGAAAGCCCAGTTGGAGCAGAGCTGAATGAAAGTGGTTGGGTCCCAAAAATTTTGAGGCCAAATTGCAAATCCCTGCAAAAATTATAATAGAGTACATATTAGAAGAAAAGGACACATGGATATCATTCATCACATTGTGCTTTATTCAGAAAATGACATCACAATTGCAGCACTACAACTAAGGTTACTGACAGCTTGAGAAACATCTTCTGAGTGCACAGGATAGACAATAGCTACACTTCCCACTGAGCGTCTGGGACAACAAATCGCTGAGGACAGATCATTCTCACCAGGTTCTTGATAGCAAAAGCAGTAAAACCGCTGTGTAAGGAGTCATCACAGGCACATCGAGACAGAAAAGGGTAGAAGGTTCCTCTACATTCATGACAGTCTTTGGAGGGAAGAGGAAGGTGTCCTTTGCAAGTACATGAGACAGATCCTCTTCTATTCCCCGTGTCCTCATGACTGTTGAAGGTCTCACTTGCTATTGGGTGGACACTTGTGTTGGCATGGGGGAGGAGGTTGCACAGGAGGGTATTTCTGCTGGCATGAGGGAAGGGGTTCATGGTTCATCACAAGGCTCAGTCCACTTTGGAGGAAGACAAGGTTCTGGGCATTTTGAGGAGGACAAGGCTCTGGGCACTTCGAAGTTGGGCACACAGGAGGAGGCTGGCAAGGCTGCTTGCACTGCTGCTGTTGGTAAGACATAGTGCTGGAGTCTCAGGATCTGAAAGTGATTACATGAGGGTGTTCAGGAATAATTACTTCAGAGAAGACCGGTTGAGATATGGACCATCAAGTCCACTTGTCTCTCTAAACATCGTTATTTCCAAACTCCTTTTTTAGAGCTTGTTGCAGTTTTCAGTTCCTGTGAGGACTCTGTCCCTGCTGACTTCTGAAATCCTTCTGCATTTCAGTTCTTTTCTCAAGGGAAAGTATTTTGATCCGAGCAAACAAGTAATGTTTTTTATATAAGGATTCACCTTCAAGACAAGCTTTCACAAGTATTGGTGCCCTGAGAAATAATATTACCAATTCCTGTCCTCTTCATTACATGTGTCATCTCAGCAGTGTGTCTTGGGCTTGAGAATAAAGCACAGCTAAGGGACGACTCGGGTTTTAGATACTTAGGTGTATAGCCTTTCAAAAAACATTTAAAAATGTGTATGAAAAAGTAAACTGTGTTCTACAAGTTATTAAATGTATAGGAAAAGTCACTTATCACTCTTGATTATTTTATCCTCTTCTGTTTCTGACTACTAAGTTTTGATCATCTCATGATCAAAACTGAACTCAAGACACTTTAATCCTCCAAAGACTGTAAACAGGAAGAACAAGACAGACCAAATAAAGACACTCACCAGGTACTCAATCTCTTTACTTGAGTACCAGGAGTCTGCAGTCACGCTGTCAAGGACCAATTTATAGAAATAGCTGGCCAGCCAATGGAAGCAGAGGTGACTGAGAGTGGGTAGTTCCAAAAATTTCCCAACCAAAATGCAAATCCATGCATGACAGGCTTGACTGGGACTCTACAAAGTTGGAAATGCATTTCTGTTCCTGAACAGCATCACTGTGACTCACTGGACATTTCCCTCTTTACAGTTTCTATCTTACTGGCCACCTAAGTTCTATTTTGTGATTGTAGCCAATACTTGATTTCTTTGTTACAACAATTTTTGTCCTAAATTACATGTTTTATTTGTTCGCTTCAGCTTATTAACATTCTTTGATGCCTTGGCTCATTAAATTCCTGTTTTCTAAGGATAATTTTCCTGTAGACTGAAAGAAAGATGGTAATAAAGATTTTAACCATGGTTTCTTCTTTATCTATGACAACTCTATGCCTAGAGTTAGTCATGTCTCCCTCCTGAGAATCCTGATTTTTCTGAATGTTGGAAAATATGATATGCCCTTCATAACAGAGATTTAGGGTCTTTGTTCTTGCCATTCTTCAGGACAGCATGTCAAAAGACACTGTGGGCATATGTTTTTGAACTCCCCTCTAAATATGTACACAAAACTGTTTATCACGACAGTACTAGAACTAAAATTCCATGTTCTTTCTTAGGTGTTCAGGGCACTTTGAAGGAGGACAAAGATTGGGACACTTCAGAGGTGGCCACACAGGAGGAGACTGGCAAGTCTGCCTGCACTGCTGCTGTTGGTAAGACATAACAAATACATGGCTCAAGAGGCAGGTAGGAGCTGAGGCAGACAAAGACTCAAAGTGAGAAACAGAGGCACATACACAGAAAAACATCAGTCTTACAGTTTAACTTCCCTCCCATGTAGTTACAAGTATCACTCTCTTATTTTCTATGGTTTTACCAAAATTACTGTCTTTTTAAAACTGACAAAATGAATTAACATGTTATTTTTCTGTAATTTTAATTCATTTATTGAATACTGTTAGAAAAAGCCATTTCTTATTATACAAATTAGTGAATCGATACTAGATAACCATACGTGGTTTTGAAGACATTGTTGAAGTGTATGAATTTTTATACAATATCATCAAAATTTTCCAGTACGAATTGAATTTATTACAGCATCTTGCATATTTTATTGTATAGTTATTGCTAAAAGAATAGGAAATGTACACAATAATTTTCTAAATATTTCTTCTCATGTCTAGTTTCCGTCCTAAATACAGTTCATGTCCAAGTGAAAAATGACCTAGATAAAAATAACAAACATTTACATATATATTATATATACATATATATATATATAAATTGATGAATATATATCATATATATAAATATGATGAAAATTCATACCACATAATATATGATACTATATGATTATTATACATACTATATGATTATTACATATATTATACATACTATATGATTATTTTCACCATAATCGATGATAAACATTGAAATTGTAGAATACACTGTCCTAGTTTTGAGCTGTCAGCAATGTTTGATTTAATCATGATACCACTCATTACATGCACTATGATGAAATTACATTAAAAATGGAAAGGAAATATCCAATTAAAAGACTTCAGGTGTTTTGTTTTTTTTTGATATTTTGAAAAACCATTAACACAATGCTGTACACAGAAGTGAACACGTGAAAAAAAAATGATACTACAAGAAAATAGAATGAGTAGGCTTCCCTGAATTAGTGACCATCATCTGCAACAGAAACTCAAAGCCAAGCAGAGGAATGAAGAGTACCACTACATGTAAAAAAAGGAAACAATCAACTTAGAAACTGCAGCTTTACATATACAAGTCAAGTTCGCAAAATTTCATTAATTAATCACTGGTAGACAGGAAGAGAGATATTCATCAAGGAAAAAAGTATAATTCTCCTATTTATACCTCTATCAGCCATAGATAATCTTCTCTACAAACAAACAAAAAATTACAACAAATATTCTTTAGATTTAAAATATAAAATATATCTCATTCTCATAAAAAATTCTACAGGCTGAGCTATACAACATTGTAAAATGCATAGTCTTATCTGGAAATAATTTCTCTGTGATACATCAAGGTTTAAACAGAAAGTAATCTTAACAAACTTAAAAAGTGATACTTCCCTCTGTTTGATCAAATAATAATGGAAAAATAGAAACAGGAAGAAGTATACTTTCACGTTGTACAAATTCATGGGAAATGAACAATTTTCTTTTAAATTATTAGAAAATCAAAGTAATGTTTAAAGCTTTAAGTCTCTAGGCTTGAACCTATTAGAATGGTGGATATATAGAAAAGGCAGTTGTATCAAGTTTAAATTTAATTTAAGTGGGAAATTTATATTTTATTTAATTATGAAATATTTCTATATTATACAATATTTTCCACCATAGCATATGAAATTTCTTCTCTCTTCATGAAGCTAACATAACTTCGATGCCACTGCCTCCCATAAAAAAAATACTGAAATTGTGCACAAATCTTGATCAAGAATAGAAACTAATTATAGAAATATATGATGGGACTCACAAAATTGGAAATCCATTTCTGTTCCTGATCATTATTATTGTGACTCATTGGACACTTCCCCCTTTACAGTTTCAGTAAAATCTTACTGGCCACTTAAGTTCTCTTTTGTGATTGTAGCCAACTAAAACTTTTTGTTCTAAATTATTTTTTCTACTTCATCTTGTTAATATTCTGTGATACCTTGGCTCATTTAAATTCCTTTTTTAAGGATAATTTCCACATAGACTGAAAGAAAGAAGATATTAAAAATTTTAACTGTGGTATCCTCTTTCTTTATGACAACCCTATGTCTAGATTCGGTCATGTCTCCTTCCTGACAATGCTATTTTTCAGAATGTTTGAAATATGATATGCCCTGCAATGCAGAGATTTAGGGTCTTGGATCTTGATGTTTATCAGGACAGCATGTCAAATGACACTTTTGGGGTATATATTTGATCTCCCTTCTAAATATGAACACAAGACTGTACCAAAACTAAAATTCCATGTTCTTTCTTAGGTGTTCAGGACACTTAGGAGGACAACGCTTGGGGTACATCGGAGGTGGGCACACAGCAGGAGACTGGCAAAGCTGCTTGCACTGACACTGTTGGTAAGACATAACAGACACATGGGGTACAGGGCAGACAGGAGCTGAGACACACAAAGACTCAAACAGAGAAACAGAAACACATACACAGAAAGACCATCAGTCTTACAGTTTAACCTCCCTCCCATGTAGTTACAAGTATGACTTTCTAATTTCCTATGCCTTTACTTAAATTACTGTCATATTAAAACCTGACAAAATTAATTAAAATATTATTTTTAGTAATTTTAATTCATTTATTTAATTCTATTAGAAAAAGCCATTTTTGATTATACAAATTATTGAATCAATATTAGATAAACATTTATGGTTTTGAAGACATTGTTGAAATGTATGTATTTTTGTACAATACCATCAACGTTTTCCAATATTAATTGAATTTATTTCAGCATCTTGCATTTTTAATGTATAATATATTGCTAAAAGAATAGGAATTGTACACATTAATTTTCTAAATGTTTCTTCTGGCTTTAGTTTCTATCCTAAATACAGTCCATGTCCAAGTGAGAGATGACATAGACAAAAAACAAACATCATATATATATATAGATATATACATATATATATATATAATGAAAATTCACATGACATTATAGTGTATTGGCATGTAAAAGAAAGAGCATAGTATGTAATAACTATGAACAAAACTCAGGCATGTTAACTGAAGTTACTCAAGAAGTGGAAAACAAATACTGTGTGATTTCGCTCAAATTTCAGATCACAGAGTCTTACAGGATGATTTTGGTTTCCATGAGTACAGTGTAGGTGAGAGAAGAATATGAAAAGTTTTCTGAAAGTTATCTAAGCTACAATCAATGCAAACATAAGTTCAGTGAAGTTTTTTGTATTTTCAAATTTCTACTTCACAGGATTGTTTTCATCATAATCAATGGTAAACATTGTAAGTGTGGAATATACTTACCTTGGTTTGAACTGTCAGCAATGTTTGCTTGAATCATGGTACCACTCATTGCGTGCACTATAATGAAACTCCATTAAAAATAAAATGGAAATATCCAAATAAAAAAAGGCTTCAGGTTTTTGTTGTATTACTTTCTAAAGACCATTAACACAATGCTGTACACAGATAGAAGTGAACATGTGAAAAAAGTCATTCTCCAAGAAAGTAGAATGATTAGGCTTCCCTGAATTGGTGACCATCATCTGCAACAGAAACCTTAAAGCCAATCAGAGGAATGAAAAAATACCACTACATGTAAAAAAGGAAGCAATCACTTGAAATGTAAATAAGAAATACTCAAGTTAAAAAAATAAAATAAAAAAAGGAAACAATCAACTGAGAAACTGCAGCTTTATATATATAAGACAAATTCGCAAAATTTTATTAATTAATCACTGATAAACAGGAATAGAGATATTCATCAGGGAAAAAAAGGAATAACCCTCGTATGTATACCACTGTCAGCCACAGATAATTTTCCTAAAAACACACAAAAAAGCTACAACAAAAAGATTCTTCATATTTAAAATGTGAAATATATCTCACTCTCAAGCCAATCCTACAGGCTGAGCTACATAACATTGTGAAATGCACAGTGTTACCGGGAGATAAGTTCTCTGTGATACACCAAGGTTTATGAGAGAAGGTAATCATAACAAAATGAAGAACTGATACTTCCCTTCGGAAATATAGAAACAGGAAGACGTATACTTCAAAGTTGTAGAAATACATGGAGATTGAACAATTTTCTTTTAAATTATTAGAAAACCAAAGTAATGTTTAAAGCTTTAAATCTCTAGACTTGAATTTATCAGAACACTGGATGTACAGCAAAAGAAGTTATATCAAGTTATTTTTAAATTTAATTTAACTGGGAAATTATTTAAGAATGAAATATTTGTATATTATACAATATTTTTCTGAATAGCAGTTGAAAATGCCTCTCCTTAAATGAAGCTAATATAACTTTGATGTCATGGCTTCCAATAAATCAGATACTGAAATTGTGCACAAATCATGATCAAGAATAGAAACTAATTATAGAAATATGTGATTGGGTAGCACATTGTTAAGAAAAACAGGCTTTCCATTTTATTTTATTTTGCATTTTATTTATTTTATTTTTTCACTTTACATCCTACTCATTGCCTTCCTTGTGACCACTCCCTCAGACAATCCTTACCCCAAAAACCTCCAATTTTCCCTGGAAGGGAGGGGCTCAATAGGTTATTCCCCACCCACATCCTGGCATTTCAAGTCTGTGAGGCTAGGCACTTCCTCTCCCACTGAGGACAGAAAAGGCATCCCAGGTACAAGAACAAATCCAACTTACTGGCAACAGCTTTGGGGACATGTGTTATAACAAGTTTTTAAATATAAATGCCTGTTTAAGACAGTTTCAATAGGTCAGGTTAATTTCAGGAGGTATGGAGTAGGAAATTATTCACTGGGTAGATTTCTTTCTGAAGGAATAAACTTTAGTGCTCTGTTTCCCAGAGGTAAACTCTCTCAGGACAGAGAAAAGGGAAAGGGAATATACACACACACAGAACGAACACACACACACACACACACACACACACCATGTATGTAGCAAGGTTCCACAAGCTCCAAAAATTTTATTTCTTCTTCAAGAGTTTATATATCTCATGAAATTTTTCAAGCAACATAAAAATTCCAATGTGATTATATTCTATTTTTATTTATGTGAATAATTACCATGAATTACAAAAATACCATTTTCCCT